>NW_006159610.1:8664856-8688294 GCF_000334495.1 Tupaia belangeri chinensis | reverse complement strand
AGACAGAGACATAGAGACAGAAAGCGAGAAATCACCCCCCAGGGGGGATGGCCACGCCACAATCCCTTCTCCTCCACTCTCCTCTCAGGATCTTGGACACGCACGCACACGCGCCTGGTGTGAGTTTTAAGCCACTGGGTCTGGGACGCAAACCGCACTCGACTACGTGGGAGTCCAACGACATAGCCATTACGCTAACTGCTGGTTCCCTCAACCCATTGTCTTGATGCCAGGTGTCTGCCTGCCCAGACATCGAGTCTCACCTAGCCCAGGTTCCTTCGTCTGCCACTCAGATTCTCCTCTTACTAAAGCAGCTCCTCTTGATGCTGAGCTCTGCTTGTCTTAACTGTTGCCAGAGAGGAATCACCTGCCACACTGAGCTTCCTTTTCAGCACCTACATCTGGGACAGTTCCCCTAGCAGTGAAAGAAGAGGCAGATCCTAGATGCACCTACAGTTTCTTTGCTGTAAAAATTAGTCCATGCTTCTGTAATACGGTAGTTTTGTCTTATATTTTGTTTTATTTCTCCCCCTGCAATGAATCCTTGCTGGTTTAAGTACGGAGGTCGGGACCCGTGATGTGCACACATCGCCGGCAGGATTAGCCTGCACTCTCTGGGTTGTCGATAATCATTAAGCAACAAGCAGTTTGAATCCTTGCCTGGTTGACACCTAGAAATATATCATCCACTTTGGAAAGCAGGATACCTTTTAGTATCCCCTCCAGCACCTAAGATGTGGGGAGCTCACAGAATAGGCACTCCATGAATATTGAATGAGTAAATGAACAAATAGATGAAGGAGGCCAGTGGAGTGAGGCCCAGTTCTCCTTTGTGATGTCTGTATTGTGCTCAGCCAGAAGAAAACAACTCCCAATCTGCGGAAGCTGAGAGAATACCTCCAGGCCAGACTTCCAACAAATTCCCTGCACAAAATTGGACCTGCATATCCAGGTGAATTGTGGCTTGAAGACTGCAATTATGCCAGCAAGGAGTTCTCTGGTTTTTTCAGTGCATGGATGTCTGCAATGGACAAGGTTGTACCATACTCTACTCCATCCCTAGTAAAGGCTTCCCCCTCCCCTACTTCGAAGGTAATCTCGAAAACAAACTCCCTCCTGTCCACTCCATTTCCATCACTGACCCCAGTCGGCCTGCTACTTACGTAAGTGGAATCGACAGTTGCATATGTGTTAATGCTTCAAAGCAGTCTCATACTACCTGTAACTGCCTCACTATCATACCTGCAGGTCTCCTGGAAAAGAAAATGTTATCCAGGGAAGGTAATCCAAGAAGACCAACACCTTAGCTCAGATATGTTCATCACCTCAGTAAAGTTGTTTTAGCTGAAGCCTGAGGGACTGGGACAGAGAAGAGGTCAGTTTTGATAGGCATGAAAGCTCTGAAGGAAAGAGCAGGTCTGAGAGCAGGTCAAAGAGTGCTATCACACCAGGAGGTGGAGAGGGTTTGGATTGTGTTCTTTGCTTGGCCTGGAACAAAAATACCACTGGAGCTCTGGAAGGAATGGCCCAGGGAAGCCTGTGGGCTATAGGCTGTGGGAGTCCCCAAAGGTTTGCAATATTCCTGGCAGGAGCTGCGTGCGGGCAAAGAGGTGTGGGATAGTTTGCAGAAAGCAAAGATGTTAGGACACTGGGGAACATACAGCAACGCTCTGTTGGCTGAGTCTCTGTGCTGTCGAGCTTTCCCAGTTCTGGGAATGGTCTCTTGCCACTGATGACCCCCTTGGATGCCAGTCTTACAAGCAAGAGGCAGCTCACAACAGATTGCACACAGTAAGAGCCTCACACTGGCTGAGCTCAGATGTGAATGCCAGAGAAGGAAAATGGCTGACGCTGCAGGGGACCTAGGCTTCTAATGTCTGGGATGTTCACCTCATTAGGCTGTTTTACATAACATCAGCCAAAAACAGAAAGAAAAAAAAAATATCTGGATCGAGTCCACCGAAGTTCAGACCTGGATTGAGTCCTTATCCTTGAACTCCTTCAAGCCCCTTCTTCCAGGCTTACTTACTTTGTCTGCAAAGGAGCAGTCACAATGCAGGCCAGCAGGCCAGGCCAGAGTCCAAGGAGAAAATGCCCACTCACCCTCAAGGAGCATCACAGCCAACAGGAACAAAGAGGAGGTCACATAGTTATCATTACTGTTACTTTCATCTGACGCCCTTTGGTCTACAATATTGATCTTGTCATAGCCAGGGATGGCTGGGGAAGGAGGGACTTGGAAGCTGGGCAACTCCTGGGCTGGAGAGGCCAGAGGTCTGAGAGAAGAAAGCCCCAGAGCAGCCACATGTTTCAGCTGAGCAGGCAGGGTTAGGAGCTGCCAGATCGATTCATCGGGAAAGGAAAGGTGAGTGTCACTGGGCAAAGACAGCCTAAGTCAAAGGCCAGAAGGCCAAGCAAAGACGCTAAGGAGCCACCTCCAGCACAAGATGGGAGAGTCTACATAGCACCGGAGAGACAGGTTCAGGAACAGGGTCCTCTAAGTCTGGAAAGGGGAGTGCTGAGGAAGAGGGTGTGAGAGAGGCCAGATGAAGGGGTCTAGGTCAGACCTGACCAGGCAGACTAAGGTAAGAGCTCTGTACCAGGATCCACACAAGAGCAGCAGACGAGCTGAGCTTACCACACACCAGCCTAGGGTGGGGTTGCCACCCCCCCCCAATACTGAGCAAAGCTGCAGGTGAAGGTGAGAACTCAAGGCCTTAAGGAACAGGGAGCCAAGTGGGTCATTCCACTCTGGAGCTTGACCTCTTGCTCCTCTTAGTAGAGTGTCCACTGAAATGCCCTTTCTCATTCACGAAGTCTCCGTCTCCACTTGTGCCTGGCTCCCTCCCTCCACCCCTCCCTCTCCCACTGGGCCCACCCTCCTTTTCTCTCTTCTCCCTTCCTCTTCCCAGCAGGATTGACCTTCTCTGCACTGCCCACACCCTGCTTCAGCACAGCTCCTTAACCAATGCTCTGTGCCCCCTGTGACATGGACTCCCCGACCTGTGTTCCTATTCAGTGCTTGGTTCGCCGGAGGCCACTGCTGCAGGGCCACTGCATAAACCTGTGTTGTGTGTCACTGGGGGTGGGGAACAGGGAAATCGGGTAGAGGAAACCATGTCACCCTCCCTGGCCAGCTGGAAATGTGCCGTGTGACCATCTGATCTCATTAGTTGAACTCTCAGTCCTGACAGAAGGAGGCTTCAAAAAAAACCTCTCTTTCTTGGCTCTCTGCCTCTTGAAAGGTAACAGAGAGGATAGGATTGCAGGAAAGTGAAGTCCCAGCCCCTTGATTCTCACTACTGGGGGCAACTGACTCAGAGCTAAACCTCCATGCTGAAAACACAAAGTGGAATGAAAAAAAAAAAAGAAAAAAAACGTGGACACAGTGCCTCTGAACCAGGGCTCTGGCCCGGGGAAGACTTTAGTCTCAGCTGTCCATGGAGTTCCTGCCCAGCAGACCAGGAAGACAGGGGCAAGGAAAGGTCACCCTTCTCTCACATTCCTTCTGGTGGGCCTTGCCCTGCAACCTCAGGCGGGCTATGCCAACGAACCCCAACCAGCCTCCTGGGGCCTGACCAGGGAGGCCCAAGGCCAGGCTCCATCCTGTCCTCATTGTTTCCTGCAGAAGCCCTTACTTCTCAACTGCAGTGTTTTCCCAGGCCCTGATCTCTTGGCTTCCTTTCTTTGCAAGAGCCTGTCTTGGTGCCCAGTCCTTGCCTCGAGTCACCCAGACTCCTATCTCCCCAGCCCTGCCAGGGCAAGTGTCCAAGCCACCAGCTGGGCTTAAAGGGTGTCTCCAAGGGACGCCAGAGGCAGGAAGAACAAGGCAGAGCCATGCAGGGTGGCCTCAGGGGTCTTGAGGGTTGTGCAAGGACACAGAACTCTGCAAACAAGTGGCTGCCAGCCCAGACAGAACTATGGGATCCAAAAAGTCTGGGGGGATGTATCCTGTGAGAAGAGGAAGCAGCACGATTCAGAAAGCCACCACTGACCACTAGCAATCCGATTCTGTCTTATTCAGAACATTAAACCAGATGACCGACCCAGACAGTGTCATTAGCAAGCTCATCTCCCATAGCTGCCTGTCCCCTCCTAACTGACCAGTGCCACTCGCTGGTTCTGCTCCAGCCCTAGAAGCGACAGGAGGATCCTGATCAGGAGTGCAGAGGCAGGACAAATGTGGTTCTCACTCACCTTCCCACTGTCTGCCCAGGGTCTGGGTCACTGAGACATAAAGAGAAGTGGGTAGCAAGACAGATGGGCTGCCCTGGGTGGACCCCAGGCATGAGAAGATCCCAGGCATGAGTACACTGGAGATATGGACGCCAATCCAGAAGGAGTCTGCCTCCTCCCAGGGTGGGAAGGAGAAACAGGCCTCCTGGTGCCTCAGCAGCCATGGCCATCCAAGCCAGAGTGGGAACCTGGTCTGCTCAGCATTGGAACCTGACACATGAAGACCACTCATCCCTGCCCCAGCCCCCTAAATACACGCATGCACAGGCTTGGTCCTCTGGCCTGTACTCCCTCCTGAGTCTCGTATCTCTTTACAGTTAAATTTGAAGCCTAGTGGCCTGCACATCATTTTATTCTTTCAACCTCTCTTCACCTGACCAGGAGGAGAATGAGCCCAAAGACCAGCATTAAGTTTCCCATCAGTGAGGTTAACTTTCCAGAAACCACAATGTGGCTTTAAACCAAACTGAGCTTTTTTCCTCTCTGAAAATTGTTTTTGCCACATCAATAAGACCACATGCAAATGCCTGAAGACAGGTAGATAATCTGGGTTGAACCGAAGTCCAAATATTTGCCAAAAGTTGTTTCAAAAAAAAATTAATTTCTTTTCTTTGACAAAAACTATAGAATGAGAAAAGAATGACAGAATGTAAGATATTTGTATGGCTAAATTAGTATTATATGAATTCGTTTGATCCCACATCGAATATTAGAGATAAAGGACTCTAAAATGAAATCAAGAAATCAGAGTTTGATTTTTTTTTTCATTTCCAACATTTGATCATGAGAATTTGCTCATCTTTAATAGTTTCCGCTCTTTCAAAGGGGGCTGATGTCCCCACGTCCCACTTCATGGGAATTTGCTCATCTTTAATAGTTTCCGCTCTCTTTCTCAGGGGGCTGATGTCCCCACGTCCCACTTCATGCCATCAACGTCTGACCGTTGAAAATTAAAATGGACACTTGCTGGGCTTCAGCATTACGCTGGCGTTCCCAATCACACTTAGTACCAACTTCGGTTGTGACAGATGCTCACCTGCCCTCGGGCTAAAAATAGCTGTCATAGATGTCAGAAATGGCAAACACTCTCTGCATGCCTAATAGCCCATTAGGCGACTTTGTGGAAGGGGCAGATAAATCCCCACCGAAGGACAGCCTCAACTTCACCCAACACCGTGTGCCCGAGACCTTACAGACATCAGTCGCCGAGGTGGCTTTTAGGAGTTAAAAATAGATCTGTTAGCACCCAGTTCACAGCATAAGCGCACAATAGACTGTGCAGAATGCAACAGCACTCTATGGTTTGGGAATGAGGACCCTGGAGCCAAAAAGGACAAAAAGAAGACCTCACACACCTGGGCCTTAGCCTCTCCTCTCTGTCATTGCTGATGTCACATGACATATTTTCAATGACACCTCAGTGGGTAACCTCTTTGATTTCCAGGTATCTGTAATACAACCAAAAGAGTTCTAACAGGATTCTCTTGAGGTGTCTCAGTGCAATTTACACTAAAATAATCATCCTTCTTGCTGAAAATTTTCCACACACTACCTTAACTGCTTGGAGCAATTCTACTATGTTGTAATGATTGCATTGCTTTGTAATTATTTGCTTTACGAATGTCTTTGTCTGTCCCATACCCTCCTCCACCCCTGACTTGAGCTTCTTAAAAGAGTTCACTGTAGCTTTGGTGTCTATAAAGTGCCCAGCATATTGAAACCTGGTAACTTTGGATAATTTTAGTTCATTTGAATTGAAGCTATGTCAATAACGTCTTCCTTCTTAGATTCTGAATCCTATTATGATCCCTGTAACTCAAGTTAGATTTAAATGGTAAATCAAGGAGACTTAAATATCTTAAATGATCCTTTTAGGCTCTATTAAGTAACTATACTAACTCCAATGCACTGTGAAAAAGAAGCAGTCTTGTCTTATCTGTCTCTATTTGGGTCTTTATGTGTTTACTTTGAAAAAGAAATGATTAATCCTGATTCCTAGCACTGCCAAGGCAAATGTAATATTAAAATTAAATAAGTATGTGGTATGCTCAGCTTGCTGTCCAGCACAGGGGAATGTTCTGTGAACATCAGCTCTCGGTTCCCGTGTGCTAGTTGGTGTCTCTGGTAATGTGCAAAGCCTGTGGGTACAATGATCTGGTTAATGCTGTGCCACCCACTGGTCCCTGCTTTATCAGTTCAGACTAGGCATATTTAGTAACAATCATGTGGACACCAGTTACACTTTTTTTTCCTGAAACTGATGCATGCTTGTTTTGTTTTGTTTCATTTGATTTGTTTCTCTCACTTTCCCCTTTCCCACTCCAAACTGTGGTTGTTTCATTAAGGCCAAATCATAAAGGGAAGTACATCTGGTGGGCCCCGTACTCACAAAAGATAACAAGACAACAGCAAAGAAAAGAAAGATGTTCTCAGCCTGAAGAGCCACCTTCTTCAGGGCCTAGAAATGAAGGGGTCCTTAGTACCAAGAAATAGTAAAAGAACTTCCTTTGCATATAAAGGCAAGATGAACCTCAACCTTACGACATCATGTGAGAAAAGATGGACAGGAAGGCACCGGCACGGGCCACAGTCACAGCGTGGAGCTTGCTGAGAGTCAGACCATGCCAGCAGGATGGACCGAGCCAACATAAGAGGAGCGAGCTGCTGCCACAGACCAGCAGTGTGTCCCCACAGAGCAGAAGGGTAAAAATAGCCAATGAGCTCTGCTCATTAAGTCACCTCACCTCATAATCTAAATCTCTGAGGATCCTGGCCAAGAAATTCCCTGACCGATGGATGCAGACATTCTGATCTGTGCTGAGCAATTTCATGTGAACCTAGGTCCCAAAGCCTGTCATTTACAGGTAAACAGATACCTGATTTAGAGGCTAGATCCTATCCTTAGTGATCCACTCAGTTGCAAATCCCCAGTGCTATATGAATCTCCAACTACCAACTGGTCTCACCCTTCACAAACGTCAACATGAGAGACTAACAGGTTGTGATAATATTCCAAGCAACTTAGAGACGTGAGTTAAATTTCAAGAGCTGGTTCCATTGGGTAGGTGAAATCTTAAATGCCTACTAGGGTAGTAAAATAAGACCATTGTCTATTAGTTGTGTTTTAGTTTTGATTTTGGATCTTAATTTTAGAAGTAAACTGCCCAAATCTGTACTGCAATGAAACCAGCCAGGGTAATTCTGGCCCACAGATACTGGCACTGTAAGGAACTGCAATGTTGTGAGAATATCCACAGATCCAAGATGGAGGCATGCAAACCTCCAGGCCCTCCAGAGGTGACATCACGGCACAGTCACAGCTGAAGACACTGGGATGTACTTACGTAGGGCATGCCACTCGTCCTGACGGATGGTCTTCGTGATATTGAAAGTGAGGTTCCTGGGGATGGTTGCTGAGGAGTAGTGGTATTTGATGTATGTGCATCGCTCAATTTCTCCTGAAAGAGGGATAAGAAACTAAATGTTAATGAGGTGAGCAACCATGTCTGGAACAGTTCTGGGATCTATTTTTCCATCCTAGAGAAAGGATCTTCCTTCATATAGGGCCTAGGGACACCTATGGTTATACAAGGCATAACACTGTAACTCAGAAAGAGCAAGAGAGGGAGCCAGCAGGTGGCATTGTGGTTAAAGTACTAGACTCCCACATGGGCAACCACAGTTTGAATCCCAGACCTGGAGGCTTGAAAATTACACCAGATAATGTGTGTGCATACCCAAAATCCCAGGGGGAGAATGGAGACAGGATTGTGGCATGGTCTTCCCCCCAGGGGGTGATTTCTCACTTTCCCTCTCAGTTTCTCTCTGGCAAGCAAAATAAATAAATAAATAAATAGAAAGAAAGAAAGAAAGAAAGAAAGAAAGAAAGAAAGAAAGAAAGAAAGAAAGGAAGGAAGGAAAGAAGGAAGGAAGGAAGGAAGGAAGGAAGGAAGGAAGGAGGGAAGGAGTAACGAGCAAGAGAGAAAACAACAATCAGACGGCACTGAGTTATACAGAAAAAAATACATCTCTGGGATCAAGCAGAGGTGGGAAGAGCCAAGTTTAGGTCTTTGGCAGCTTGCTAAGGAGGTAGGATTTATGTTTGTCTAACCTTCTTAAGAAAAGCAACTTGCAAGTCAAGACAGAAAGTTTGAATTGATAGACATGAACAGTTTCCACGCAGAAACCAGGAGAGCGCAGGCTCAGCCTTAATGATGTCATCTGTGCTTTCAGTTCACAGAGTCCTCTGGAATGGTGAGCAACGGAGACTTCCTGCCTTGCTCCCTCCCTCCTCCCAACCCCATCTCTGAACATAAAGCGCACAAATCAGACTGTATCTCCTCGAACCAGCCTCTTGTTGGGTTTCTTGGACAGAATAGTAACTCTTTAACCGACTTGACTTCTGAACCAATAAGACCTCTACAATAAGTTGTTATTAATCAAAACACGCTTTTCTTGTCAAATTACCAAAATGTTTCCAAATCTTAGAGTAGAGGTGCTCAAGGTGTAGTCCCAGGACCAGCAGCATCAGGATCACCTGAGAACTTGCTAGAAATGCAATTTCTCAGGCCCAACCCCAGGCCTGCTGAATCTGAAACACAGGTAGAGCCCAACAGTTGCCTTAGAGAATCAGAATTGCCACTGCACTAATTCATGAAGCCACCATGTTTGCAAATTCCTAAAGGAATTCCGAAAGTAAGGCATGACTAAGAGCCCTTCCCTTCCTCCCTCTGGGCTCCTTCAGGCATCTCCATGGAGGGCTTGCTTATCTGGGGGATATTAAAACTCAAAGTCGGGGCATCATGAAAAATCAGGAAAAGAGTAGTTTTTAAAGGTTAGGGGTTTTGAAATTTGGTTTTGCACCTGAATGAATTTTGATGGTAATCCATTTTGCACCCCACTGATTTTCAATTTATAACCAGTGGCACCTGATTGAATTATTTGACCCCTGGCCCACTGTCAGCAGGGAACCTGGCACTTGGTGGAGTGCAATAATTTAGACAGTGCCTCATGAAACCCGTGCCTTATTATAAATCATATCTGGACAACTGCCCAGTCGCTAGTTATTGGCAGACACTCTTCCAATGGGACAGACTCTGTCCAAAAGGCAAAGTTCTGAGAAATGGCATGCATTCTTTTCCTGAATCTTCAGTTTGCAATTCCTCTGTGTCATTTCCCCCCACAGTCCACAAACATCCTAAAGCCTCTCACATGTCCCCAGCTTCTCCCGACCACATCTCCTCCTTATACCTTTATCCTATTATCTTCTTCAGTAAGTTTCTAAATTTCTTGAAAAAAATAGTCTACCAGACAGTCTCCTCTTCCTCAACTTGGCTTCACACCTCAGACCTGCATGCTCTAATTCCCAACACTCTCTAAATAGCATGGCCTGGGAACCAGCAGTTAGCGTAATGGCTATGTCGCTGGACTCCCACGTAGTCAACCGCGGTTCATGTCCCGGACCCGGTGGCTTGGAACTCACGCCGGGCGCGTGTGCATGCGTGCCCAGGATCCCGAGAGGAGAATGGAGGAGAAGGGATTGCGGCGTGACCATCCCCCCTGGGGGGTGATTTCTCGTTTTCTGTCTCTATGTCTCTCTCTGTCTGTCTGGCGAGCGCACGCGCCCTACAGTGAAAATCTCTCCAAAAAAAAAAAAAAAAGATAAATAGCATGGCCTCCCATCCAATCTACAGCATCATAAATCCCACAGTCATCTCCCTAACGGCCCCCTTCTTCCTCACTCCAACTGGCCACCAAGCTCAGTGATACTTCAGATATGTCCCTGAAGTCCAGCCTCTCCTCTCTGTCCCTCTAAAGGGCTTTACCCTAAAATATGACCTATCTCAACAAACAAGATTTTGAGGACTTACTGGCTAGGAGAGACTTTCCTAGTGCTTTGTAGACTAATCATTTCTGACTTTACCCCTGTCATGGCATACCCAGAGAAGGTGTTTCTAAGGTACCTTGGGGTCAACAGATGAGGCTGTCCAGAACTGGCAATCCCAACGTACCTGGACCCATTCATGGATTCTGTACTTGTCCTCCTTAGTGGGAAACTACTTTATGGATACTGTCTCATTTAATCTATAATGCAACCCAAGTAAGTAGAGATTATTCTTTGTAGTAAGGATTATTATTATCATAACCCCTACTTTACAAATAAGAAACTGGGGGATCAGAAGACTAAGTGACTTGAACAGGAAGTGGCCATGCCAGGATCAGAATCCAGGACTGACCAGATGAGCCCCACTATGCAGGCCTCCCTCCCGCTTAGTGTGTATTCCAGAGAGGAAAATGTGACTGTGTCAATTCCCTGTTCAGGGGCCTCTATTGGCCTCTTCCACACATAGGACAAGGCCCACACTCCTCAGGCACAGAGTCCCAGCACCTGCTCCAGCTTCTCTTTGGCCCTGACCCTCACATACTTTAGGCTCCTGCCAGGTAAGCCTTCCCTCCTTATCCCAAATATGCATTATCTGTTCATGACTGCACTGGTTCCCCTCCCGGTAAATTCCTGCTCATCCTAAAATGTGTCTATAAGGGCAGCTCCTCAGCAAAGCCTGCCTCGCAACCAGAGCAGGACCCAAAAGTCAGCGGTCAGCCGATGCTGCTTCCTCCTCTCCCCCACACTCCCCTGTGCTACTGTCCTGACGGCAGCAGGCACGCCAATGGGCTGTGATTTATCTGTTTACATGCCTCACTCCCCCATCAGATTATGAGTTTCTCAAGGGCAGGGATGTTGTCTTATTCATTCGTCTTTATCTCCCCAGCCCCTAGCACAAAGTAAGCACCAATAACATGTGCTTCGAAGAAAGGAATGAATAATGTGAGCTGTCCTTCGGAGGAGCACAGTGGGCAAAGAATCCAACTGCTCTTATTATATGCAAGAAATGAAAATGACTGAGGCAGAGCCAGGCGGCGGCGCTATGAACAGTAAAAACGTTGTGCTCTGCTGACGCTGGAGGTGTATTATGGTGTGATAACCCTGTTAGGGGTCTCTCTCTCCCCCCTCTGCCTCTGAAGAAATAAAAAATTACACTTTAAAAAATGAAATAATTGAGGCAAATTATTAATAGAATGGAATGAATAAAAAGAAGTCATTGAACTCAGTGAGTCTACACCTCCTCCCTTTCTAAATCGTGTAAGGAGAGGCGTACTGATTATAGTGAGGTTCAAGGAACCACGTCTGATCACAAAAGAGTGTCTCGCTTTATCTGGTAAATGTAATCCAAGGGGCAACTAGATCAATGCAAAAAAAAAAAAAAAGGAAAAAACAAAAACAAAGAAGAAATGAAAGCAGAGAGGAGGATATAAAAGGTCCAAAGTTTGGAACAAGAAAATCATCAGCAACCACCTTGGTCGTGTACAGCTGGCAGGTTGTGCCCTGCACAAGGGCAGCTCTTAGGCATACCTGGGAGCTAAAATCCAGCTGCTCCTCTGCCAAGCCTTGAGCCCTGGTGGAGTGAGAGGCCGTCCCTACCTAAGGGGTGGCCTTGGTCTAATTTATGCAAAGGAGCCATGCAAGCTAGCAGTAGCCCCACACACGACAATTTCAAGATCAAACAAAACACTCCCAGGCCCGCCTTGGAGCATAAAACCAGATTCCACTAGGGATGGCCAGATTGGTAACTGTCACTTGTGTCTGAGAAAAGCACCCGATTTCTTAGCTAAAGTCAGATTCTCTCAGTCTCAACACAAACTCAACAAGTTGCCGCAGGTTCCAGGCAGTCTGGAGCCAACTCTCACAGCCCCACCCACCCGGCCAGCAAGAAGAGAGGCTGCTGGACACTCAGCAAGAGCAAGAAGCCAAGTGACAGGAAGCCTGCCGGAAGCAGACAGAACAGCCCCACCAAAGGCCCGCAGTGTTTGCTTTGCCTTGGGGATCACAAGCATCCTGCCTTTGACAGCAATTAAACTTGAAAGACTCAAATATTGCCTAAGAAGAAAGGCAAAATATTTATCCATGTGTCTGCAGGTCCTGTCAGTGTGCCGGGCTTTTGTAAATACAGGCACCATCTGGGTACCAAATACGTGTGCCCAGAATGTGGGCTTCCCAAGACAAACAGGTTTTCCTGCAGCAAATGATGCGGGGGGCTACCTAAGAGGTGATGGAAAAGTCCATGGCCTTACCTGGAAAGAAGGTCAAACTTATCTTCACTGACTCCTGCAATCCAGCCCAGAGTCAACCTCCAGCTCAGGAAAACTCAGCAGAAACAGAACTGGCCCACAAGACCCGCCTGTAGCCCTCATGGATCACTTTAGACATGCTCTGCCTATAGAGTAGTGACTCTCCTACCCACCTGTTAGGGTCTCAAGAAGATACCAATAAGACACCCAGACACGTAATGGAGAAGAGTTTCTAAAAAGGGTAATTGAATTCAATACCAAAAAACAAATAACCTGATTTTTTTTTTTTTTTTGAGAGAGAGAAAGAGAGATTTTTGGCTAGAGGGTACATGTGCTCACCAGAGAGACAAAGAAACAGAAAGTGAGCAATCACCCCCTAGGGGGAATGGCTGCGCCACAATCCCTTCTCCTCCATTATCCTCTCAGGATCTGGGGCACGCACACACATGCCCGGCATAAGTTTTAAGCAACTGAGTTTGGGACTCAAATCACAGTTGACTACTTGGGAGTCCAACAATGTAACCATTACACCATCTCCTGGTTCCAATCACCTGATTTTTTAAATGAGCAAAGGACTTGACAGACATTTCTCGAAAAAATGATATTCAAATAGTCCACAAGTATATGAAAAGATGCTCAACTTAAGTAATCATCAAGGAAAAGCAAATCAAAACCAAAATGAGTTATTGTTTCATACCTGTTAGGACATCTATTACCAAAAAAAAAAAAAAATAACAAATAAGTGTAGGCAAGGAGGTGGAAAAACTGAAAGGCTTGCAAAGTGCTGGTGGGAATGTAAATTAGTATGACCACTACGTTGAAATGCAACAACAAGGGTTCCTTCAAAAGTTAAAAGTAGAACACTACATAATCCAGCAATCCCACTGCTGGGCACATATCCAAAAGAACTGAAATCAGTATCTCAAAGAGATATTTGTACTCCCATATTCATTGCAGCATTATTCACACTAGCTAGCCAAATGGTGGAAATGAGCTAAATGTCCATCTGCAGATGCATGAATAAAGAGAATGTGGTATAGACATACAATGGAATATTATTCATCCCTAAAAAAGAAGGGGATATGCAATGACATAGATGAACTGGCAGTCAGAGGGAAGGCCAGCCTCTAGTAGGTGCAGAAGGTGGAGGCTGGATCAGAGGGGCAAATGAAGCATCCAGCTCACTCCTCTTCTGTCTCTTTTGCCCCGCCTTCCTCTCGCATCTCTCCAGCAACCCTCCTTTCTGCACGCATCACTCCAGCTTTCCCTTAGTCCAATGCTAACACGTCCTTCCTCCCTCAACCCCACCTCTCAAAGTCTATAGTGGCAAAGAGAAAAGAGGATGGAGAGAAACTGACCCATTTCTTTTTCTACATTTTCAAGTCCCTTAAGACCCAAAGCAGAGGCCAGCAGGTGGTGTGGTGGTTAAGGCACTAGATTCCCACATGGCCAACCACAGTTCGATTCCTAGACACACCAGCTTGCTTTCTCTCTCTCTCTGATCAAATTGAAGAACAGTAATAATGAATAAAATAAAATAAATAATTTAAATTAAAAAACAGACCCAAGGCATAGAAGTGCTAACTCACTTCAAGGAATAAGAGCAGTCCCTGCACATAGTAAGTGCTCAGTAAATCCTAATTGCTGTTATTAACAGCTGCAACCCTAAGACTACTCTAAGGGGATAAGAACATAGGGACTCAAAAATGAGGTCAGTAAAAGTTTACGTCATGCTACAGACATGACGTATGTCTATCAAGAATAAATTTCCCCACACAATAACCCTGGGAGCAGGAGCTCTGGTGTGCCAGAGACTAGGAGAAGAGAGTGACCGAGATGGCACAGAATCTGCAGCTCTGACCCTAAATTCTGGATTCCAGTCATACCTGGCAGCAACACCAGCTGGTGGTTTTCCTGTAACGTGTCAGCTTCCAGCAATACATGACTCTCTAAGTATTTGGTCAAGAGTCCATCACTCAGGAGTGATATATCTGGAGCCTTCAAAAAGTTCGTGGAAATGCATACTATGCATGGATTTTAATTTTTTGACACTAAAATAAACCTGTATTTTAATTCCATTTTTCTCACAAACTTATTGTGGTTCTCTCTTAAGGCACTAGATTCCCACATGGCCAACCACAGTTCGATTCCTAGACACACCAGCTTGCTTTCTCTCTCTCTCTGATCAAATTGAAGAACAGTAATAATGAATAAAATAAAATAAATAATTTAAATTAAAAAACAGACCCAAGGCATAGAAGTGCTAACTCACTTCAAGGAATAAGAGCAGTCCCTGCACATAGTAAGTGCTCAGTAAATCCTAATTGCTGTTATTAACAGCTGCAACCCTAAGACTACTCTAAGGGGATAAGAACATAGGGACTCAAAAATGAGGTCAGTAAAAGTTTACGTCATGCTACAGACATGACGTATGTCTATCAAGAATAAATTTCCCCACACAATAACCCTGGGAGCAGGAGCTCTGGTGTGCCAGAGACTAGGAGAAGAGAGTGACCGAGATGGCACAGAATCTGCAGCTCTGACCCTAAATTCTGGATTCCAGTCATACCTGGCAGCAACACCAGCTGGTGGTTTTCCTGTAACGTGTCAGCTTCCAGCAATACATGACTCTCTAAGTATTTGGTCAAGAGTCCATCACTCAGGAGTGATATATCTGGAGCCTTCAAAAAGTTCGTGGAAATGCATACTATGCATGGATTTTAATTTTTTGACACTAAAATAAACCTGTATTTTAATTCCATTTTTCTCACAAACTTATTGTGGTTCTCTCATGTTAAGCAGGACACTTCTTAGGCTGAGTGATTTTAGAGGCAAAGTAATTTTAGAGACAGAGCTGGGACCCAAGTCTACCCTACCTTAAATTATCTTTCCTAAAGAGGTGCCATAGAACTTTCCATTTTTATTAGAGAGATCCCATTGGATCAGAAATTATTTTAGGGTTGGCTCCATGGCCTGGTGGTTAAAGCAGCCAGATTCCACATGATCAACCACCCAGTTCGAGTCCCAGACTCAGCAGTTTGAGAAACGCACTAGGTGTATGTCCCTGTGTACCCATCATCCTGAAAGGAGGGAGGGATGGAAGAGAAGGGATTGCAGCATGACCATTCCCCATGGGAAGAGCTTTCTCTTCTCCTCATTCTGTCTGTCTCTGTCTCTCTCTCTGGCAAGTATATGCACCCACACACAATATTCTCTTGACACCCATTTCTAAAGCTTTCCTAAGTCTAAAGGGGTAAATTTGAGTCACAAACTCCTAAGTGCAAATGAGCTTCCAAATCCCCTCCCGTTGGACCAGAGCAGAGACACCTGTGAGAAAAAGGATGCTGAGAAGGCAAGGTGGCTGCTGTGAGGAGGTGGAGGTGCACTTCAAAGGTGGACCAGTGATTTGGCCATGCCCCTGTGGGGTGACTTCTCTCTTTCAGTCTCTCTGTCTCTGTCTCTCCAGTGAGCACACACACACACACACACACACACACAAACACACACACACTATAGTAAAAATCTCTTTCAAAAAAAAAAAAGATGGTGAACCCATGACCTCACAATACCCCGCCCACACTCTCAAAGGGAGGAGTTGGGCTGGGAATGTGATGGCCAAATGTATTTAGAAACAAGTGGATTGCACCAAAGGTGAAAGGTTTACTACAGGATGTTAGTATGTATTCTTTTTTTTTTTTTTTTAAAGAAAGAGTTTTGCTAGAGGGTATATGCCCTTGCCAGAGAGACAAAAAGTGAGAAATCACCCTAGGGGGCAGGAGAATGACCATACTACAATCCCTTCTCCTCCATTCTCCTCTCAGAGTTCTGTGCACACATGCACAAGCGCCGGGCATGAGTTTCAAGCAGCCGAGTCTGGAACCCGAACTATGGTTGGCCATATGGAAGTCCAGCAACGTAACCATTATGCCATCCACTGGTTCCTGGTACTAATTTTTAATAAGTGTGACTTATTAAATGTGACTTCCTCCCAAAAGGGACAGTTACGGATGCAGACTTTCCTAGTCTCCTTTAACCCCAAATCCTTTTTATTTCTTTAAAGAGCAGATTCTATTGTAGCACTAGACTATGAGTTTGTCAAAACCAGAAACCAGCTCTCTTTTTACATGCTACCCCAGGTCCAGGCATACCAGCAAAGCAAGCCCTCAGCTTATAGTTGGATGAATGAAAAATTGGTATCAGGGTCTATTATTTGACCAATGGCATACTAGATAAATTAAGTAACTGGTTCCAAGTACGGTTTGAATATCCCTTAATCAAAATGGTTGGAACCAGCATGTTTGAAATTTCAGACCTCTGGGGCATTTGGGGATGTTTGCAATGCGGGATGGGAGCCAAGTTTAAACACAAACTTCATTTATGTTTGGTATACACCTTATATACATGGCCTAAGGTAATTTCATAACAATACTTTGTTTCGACTGTCACTGTCACATGAGGTCAGGTGTATAATTTTCCACTGTGGCATCATATGGATGCTCAAAAACTTCTGGATTTGTCAGTGTCTTGGATTTCGGGTTTTCAGATTAGTGATGCCCCACCTGTATTTGCTGATCTCTTCTCTAAAGCCGTGGCTGAAAGCTACCAGAAAAGCAACACCAGGTCGAACACCCTTTGACTGGGTTTGCACAATGCCTTGAGTTGAGCATAGAATCTCTGGGGACAGAGTGACTGCCCTCAGTGACCTGTGTCGCATCCCCTCAGCCCACCTTTGCCTACAGCTGCAGCTACAGAGAACACTCCCAGGCAAGCTGAGAGCTCCCACAGCAAGCACTCAGAAGTCTCCTTCCCTCAGTGGATCTCCCAAATCCACTGAGTCCACACTGGGCAGCTCCAGGAGCACAGAAGGGCAGAAACCCTGAGATCAAGCCCCGACCAAGTGGTGGGTGTCAGGGCAACACAGCTGTCCTTCAGAAGGATGACAGTGAGGTGCTTCCTGCGGTTTCCTTGAAGGGTCTCAGTAGCCACCAGCCCAGCCTTGCACCCTCCACTGACTCCTCCTCTCAGAAGAGCAGTATGGCACATAGCCAAGGCGGCCTTTTGTTCTCAGTCTGCCACGGTCTTCTCCCCTCTCAATATTCTCGCATCCTGGAGACACGAGGGTAGGCCAAGGCCACTTATGAGAGACCATGTGTCTCCTTCATCCCAGAGTTCTGCTTTTTATGCCAAAAAGAAAATAAGTATTCAATGCCCACCACCACATGCCAGATGGTCATACATTGTCACATGTCACCCTCACAGGAACCCTGTGAAGGAAATTCGTAGTAACAACCCTGTTGGACAAAGAAGGAGGAGTATAGAAAGATGAAGACCCTCCCCAGAGGCTTCGGCCAGCAAGGAGAAAGGCCAGCTGCAAACCACAGCCTCCCTGACCTCATGTTTTTCAGTGTGCGCACGACAGTTTCAGACACCACAACCATACAACTCACTGTTTGGTGGAAGAATCACTGGGAACAGGTGGCCATGGTGCCCGTAGCTGGAAAGACCTCAATATAGCCACTGCTGAAGGAGGAAAGAAAGAGAGGAAGGACAGAAGACAGCAGGGACATCACCTGCGTCTTGCTCACTATTCCTCTTTCCATGGTGCCAACAGCTTGAGTGCCCCAGACCATATGAGGTACTCCCAGCCCCCGCCTGCCGCATGTCACCCGTGTGACTCTCACTGGGATGACAGTTCTTAGTCATCTTTCTAGCCTGAGGCCTGGCTAGTGCTCTGCACTTAATAAATGAAAGATTACATAGAAAGAGACATTTAAAAAAAAAAAAGTGGAAATAACCAACAAAATATGATGAAGCCAGTGAGAGCTTTAAGACAGTGTTTGTCTTGTCTTTAAAGGGCATTTTCTTTTAAATAAATAAATAAATAAATAAATAATAAATAAAATAAAGTTAAAGTTATATCTTAGCAAGGAGAAGCACTGATTTTCTTTTACCAAATTAGAAAAGGCATTTATCATATTTATTAAAGAATCCAGCAGGATTCTTTAAAAGACCACAAAAGAAAGAGTGCGGGAACACAGGAGTTGGGGGGGGGTTTGCTGAAGGTTTGCGATTAGAATTGAAACCTTGTCAGTATTGAAAAGTGGGGGACCAGATGGTGGTACAGTGGTAGAACATGATGTTCTGCAAGGCTGACCACATGGGAAGGCTGCTGGTTCATGTCCAGAGGTCTCCATGAATACCCATGATCCAGGTGAAGCTGGGGGCTGACTGTGGCATCAAGACCATTCTGGGGGTGAAGTAGCTCTCTCTCTCACTCTCATGACATAAATAAATCTTAAAATAAAAGCAAGTCAGGCATGTTCCAGGGGCTGAAGGAGGGTGAGCTGGACTGGTGTTGCCAGAACCACTGTAGTCCTCCCCCAGGGCACAAGGGGCAGAATGGGAGGAGTCTGGAAGGTTCCTTTGGCAAGTTTCACCAAGTGCAATGTTGACAGAGCTCTCCCTATTTAAGAGGGCGACTCTTCACAAAATCTTATTTCAAGAAATCTCCCCCCACCTCTTCTCTTTAGCGCCTTCTGCTCCTCCCAGATGTTCTGAGCTGAAGGATTTGCAAGGCTTATAGCTGCTGCAGACCCAGCCAGAAAGAATGTTTTATTTTCATCATACTGAGGAAAAGTGTTATCTACGTTTTTATTTTTAATGCTTTCCCAAATGCATTCCATTTTGTATGCTTTGTTTTTTGTGCTTGTGGTATCAGTGTGGCCTTTTAATGTTGTTTGGTACGCACTGCATAGACCGAATCCTAAATATTTCATTCCTTTCCATCCCACATTACATAACTGTGTGTGACAAGCAGCGTTCAGGAGACCCTCCTGATCACACACACAGAATTCCATTTTCAAAAGCTGTCACCCCTCACCCGCCCCACCACCACGGTTTTCACTTCCCTCACCCTGTTCCTAAATACCTCCAGCAGGCCACTCTTAGATCGTTATATTAATCATGCATTTCCATCTGCAGTAAAAGCTTCGAGATCGAGGAGCTCGTGTTTTTCATCTCTGTTCTCTAGATGGCCAACATGGTGTGTGGGTATCATTGCTCATCTGAACAACAGCCCCTGTTTAATGAATATCTTCTGTGTGCTAGGTACTGCATGAAGAATTGTATCACGCATTTGCTAGCTTAATACTAAAAACTAGCCACTGTTATTATCCCACTTCGCAGATGACGACACAAAGAGGTGTCCTGCCCAGAACATATAGCTATTATGTGGCAGAGGTGGGACTGAAACCCACCCCACACACCCTAAAAGCACCACGCTATGAGGCACACATGAAGAGAAAATGGGGGGCAGGGATCTCTTCTAAAGGAAAGGGAGAGACTCTCCACGCTTTTATATGGAAAACATGTAAAGCAAAACTTTTCCACTTACTGGCATTTTTCAGCATCTACAGACTATGTTTGCTGCATAGCGCCGCCACCCCCCGCCCTATAAGCTGGTGAGAAGTGCAACCCCAGAAAGTGTGTAGTGGCCCCTGGCCGATGCCTGAGACTCAGCCACATCCCTGTCCCCACTCCTAGGACAAGCCACCTACCAGGAGGGGCTGTTGAGCAAGTTACTCAACCTCTCAGAACCGCTATTTCTTTATCTGTAAAATGCTGGTAATAATAGCATAGCTCCTAAGATGGATGGGGAACAAATGTGATAACCCACGTAAAACCTGCTCCATCGCGAGCATTAGATAACTGCTCGCATCGTTTATTAGTTATGCCTCTGGAGACTCCCGTCCCACTCTGTGTAAGAGCCCATAAATATTTAAAGATAATTCTCATGCCCATCCCCACCCATAGTCTCCTTGTCTTTCAGCTTGAACTCTTCCAGGCTCTCTCAACACAGGTCCCCAAAACCATCCCCACACCAGTCAGTCTCGAGGTCCAGTATGTGGACCAGAATTTCCCCCCAGGTCACACAGAGCACCTATCACAATCATTTCCACACAGTTTGGGACTGCTCAGCGCCAGCCATGTAGCCTCAGTTCCTGTTAGCGTTGTGGGCAACCTTGTCACAGAAAGGGCCACCTCTGTGGCCCACAGAGGGGACAACACCAAAGTGTTGCTTGCTTTCTCACTCCGATGAAGCTGCTAAGCCAACTGTCCTCTGCCGTGTGCTCAGGCAGCTGTCTTTTCTCATTCTGTGGATGTTTTGTGTATTTTGCTTTGTTACTTCCTTGCAGGATTTTCTATTTGTTCCAGCCCCTGAAGAAATTTTTGGATGGAGATGCTGTCATTCTACAGATTCGCCACTTGTCCCAGACGCTCCATCAGTGGGTTATCCCCAACCTCATCCAAGCCATCGCTAACATCCCTCCACGAGGCAGTGTCGAGGGAGTAACTCTGCCCGGGCGCATACACACTATCGTCTTTGGCCAGAAACCAAGCCATGATGAGAGAGTTCTAAGACTTACCCCAAATAAGCCTGCCGTGGACTCACCAGTACCCTGATCTGCTTCCCCAGGCTTGCCCACATGAATACCATGAGAGACCCTGCCTACACTGCTCACCCCAATCAGCCTGCCTAAGAACTGCACCCAGAACGAGGCAGCATGGTATGGCTCAGGCAGCTCCTCAGCGTCACCAATTCCTTGCTGTGCACTCACCCACCATCTGTTAATAAGTCCTCTGGACAGTTACCAGAACCCCCTGGTAATCTCCTGCGTTAAAGTCTGGACACCGGACAATGGTTACCTGCCTTGAGTCTCCCCACTCCTTCAGCCCACCCTGTCCCCTCCATAAACAGGATGGCCCCACTGAAAAACCCCCTCTCATGCCCTTCCCTGTCCTCTTTATCATCCGGTATTCAATACTCCAGTTAAGTAAAAATGAGGCCCAGCCTCTGTGGAGGTAAGTCGTATACTGAATTACAGTGCTGGGAGCCACACAGCCCACCATGGGTTCAGATCCCAGGCCCCAACTGACCTGAAACATGCCAGGTGCATGTACGTGCTCAAGATCCTGGTAAGCTGCAGGGTCAGGATCCCTCCTTCTTTTCCTCACACATGGGGACACACACACATACACAAACACACTGTCTATTATGAGTAAAATAAATAAGCTTAAAAAGAGAACGAGAGGGCCACCAAGTGGCATAGTGATTAAGGGTGCTGGACTCCCACATGGTCAACCACGGTTTGAGCCACAGACATGGTAGCTTGCTTTCTCATTCCCCCACCCCACCCTGTCCCTCTCTGGTCAAGTTAAAATAAATACATAAATAAAGCTAAATAAAAATTAGCTTTAAGAGTGAGAGAAAGGAAAATGAGATCTGACCAGTGGGTGCACACATATGCCTCCTCCGTGACAGAGAGAAGCCCCCAGGTTACAGCATGGAGCCCGGTTCTTGTACCTCTGGCTTCTCATTCCATTTGCTAGCCAGGAGCTTTTCATTACTTTACTGAGAGACTTCCTGAGGAAAGCATCTATTTCACCATGTTTGGTGCTAAAGGTCACATAATCTTGTAAGAGTTTCAACCTTCTTATACTAACTTCTGCATCCTGGATTCCAAATGTCCTTTCTCCCTTTCCGAGTCTTTTTGCATGTGTTAGTCAAGACCTTTACCCTAACGTCATTGCACAAAACGGGATGAAGGAGCTGTCACCATGCTTGCCTGCATCTCCAGCTTCCCAGCCAGCTCTGGCTGCCTTTTCCCACTTTGCTCATGTATCTTCCAGCTTGAAACAGACTTCTTGGGAAAGAATGAAAAGGTGAGGTATGGCCCGAAATGACCATTTGGGGTGTAGTAAATAATCTGCTCCCCCATCCCCATCACATCCATAACGACCTTCCAGAAAGTTCAGAGCTACGCACTGCCACTGCCCTGACAGCAGCCCCTCCCACCCGTGCACAGACCGGAGGCAGGAGCTGCAGCTCCTCAGGCCCAGTTCAGCGAGTGGAAGAACCATCCATCTCCAGGCTCTGACAGGCAAACGGGGCGAGAAGGAGACCAGATCTGGTTTGCCACTGGAAGACAATGAGCTCATGTTTTCTCCAGGGATCCAGGAAGTGGAGACAGATCTGGAGACGGGGAGACAGAGATGCAGGCAGGCGGGAGCGATGAAGGATGGGCCAGGCAGAGGAAGGAGGCTGGTCTGACACTTTTTTAATGTCACTTTTGATAAGAATCCCCAGCTCTCAGACCATGGGGAAACATCCATTTTCTTTAAATTAAGGATTCAGCATGAGGCAGTTGTCCTAAAAGGGAGTGAGGAGGGAACAGCAAGAAGATAAACAGAGTCTGAAATTTGTCATTCCTGTTTCTTCAGAGAAAAGTAAAATGATTGTTCATGAGTCACCAGAATTGCAGATGCCAGGACAGAGATGGAGATGCCCTACCATTCTCTGCCGCTGCCGTGGCTGTGTATGGGATTCCAGAACGGGTCGCAGACGATTGGTCCAGCTTCTCAGTGATGGGACGGCCTCCCTCAGTGTGCCTCGCAATAAGGCCAAGACAAAGCAGACAACAATGAGCGCAGTCAGCTCAAGTCTCCAAGTAATTGAATGCATGTTTGAGTCCAGCTAGAGGGGAAAAGTCTGGAAAGTAATCCAGATACTAAGTGCTCCATTTTCATTTGAAAAAGGAGTTAGTGGGACCAGCAGTTAGCGTAATGGCTATGTCGCTGGACTCCCATGTAGTCGACCACGGTTCGAGTCCCGGACCCAGTGGCTTAAAACTCACGCCAGGTGCGTGAGTGTGCATGCCCAAGATCCCGAGAAGAGAATGGAGGAGAAGGGACTGCGGCGTGGCCACCCCCTCTGGGGGATCATTTCCTGCTTTCTGTCTCTCTGTCTCTCTCTGTCTGTCTGGCGAGCGCCCCTAATGCAAAAACCTCTAAAAAAAAAAAAAAGGAGTTAGTTACATGAGAGTACTTCCAAAAGTTCAGAGAAACATGGAATTAAAGTATGAGTATATTTTGGTGCAAAAGAAATTTTGAAGCCCATAAACAATTTTTATACTAATGATTTGTATTTTCCATAAACTTTCTGAAGATCCTTCATAGCATGCTAATGTTCCTTTTAACCAGTTCATTCAAAGTGTGAGAAAGAAAGAGAGTGTATG
>NW_006159610.1:8664495-8664832 GCF_000334495.1 Tupaia belangeri chinensis | reverse complement strand
AGTTTGGAGCAGGAATTGAGGGAAATAGGTTGTACATAAGAGACCAAATCCAGATTATTGATTATTTTACTATTTAATCTATTGTATGTCTTAGCTAAAAACAACAAAACCAAAGATCACATAAAGAAAATAGAGGGCCAGTAGGTGGCATGGAGGTTAAGGAAGCTGGAACTACAATGATCGAATATCCAGTTTGAGTCTCAGACTTCATGGCTTGCCTGGTGAGGGATAGTAGATGACACAGTGGTTAAGGTACTGGATCCCACATGGCAGACTTTATAGTTTGAGTCCCAGACCCAGTGGCTTTAAAAAAAAACCCACCAGGGGGGTGACAAGC
>NW_006159610.1:8650170-8664464 GCF_000334495.1 Tupaia belangeri chinensis | reverse complement strand
CATGTGTGTGTACATGCCCAAAATCCCATGAGGAGAATGGAGAAGAAGGGATAGTGGCATGGCCATACCCCCAGGGGGGGTGATTTCTCACTTTCGCTCTCTCTCTGCCTCTCTTTCGCGAGTACACACACCCTATGGCAAAAAGATAAAACAATAAATAAATAAATAAAACCAAAAAAAATTAAAAGCATGCCAGGAGGGTGTGCATGCATGTTCAAAAGAGAATAGAAGAGAAGAAACACAGCATGACCATCCCGCCCCTGGGGGTGGGGATTTCTCACTTTCTCTCTCTCTCTCGCTCTCGCTCTTGCTCTTGCTCTCGCTCTCGCTCTCGCTCTCACTCTCACTCTCACTCTCTGGTGAGCACTCTATAGCAAACTAAAAAAAAAAAAAAAAGGAAAGAAAGTAGAAAGCACATGTAGATGAATTAATTTTACTTTATATCACTACTCACAAAATTGACTATTTTATTACATAAGTTAAGTAGCTTGGCTAGATTAGAGATGTTAATTAAAGCTTTAAATTATCCTGACTCCCTCCTTGCAGTGAAATTTAAAAACAGGCCTAGCCATTATGGCACAGGCATCACTGCTCTGTGATACCAGCACCATATGGGAAAGCCCAGGGTTCAGATCCTGGGTGGACCTGAACACACCAGGCATGCCATGGCACATCCATGATGTTAATGGCTGGAAGGCTGGGCATGGGGATTGTGTCATAGCAAGACCTTGTCAGGGGTCTTTCAAATCATCCCATTCTTTCTCTCTCAAGAAAGACAGAAACTTAAAAAAAAAAATACATGAAAATAGAATAGTGGTTTATTCAGTAGCATCATGCAGAATTCAAAGCATGGGTATTTGGGTCAGTTCCCTGGGATCAAATCCTGGCTTTGAGACTTTCTTGGTGTGTGATCATGGCCAAGTTAAGGAAGCCCCCTGTGCTCGACGCCTTCACTTTAAAGGGCTGTGATATGAGTTTCTGTCCCCTTAAGGGTGTTGTCAGAATTCACTGACTAATATAGGTAAAGCACTGAAGTGCCTGCCACATCATAAGGAATCCGTAATTGTTACTGCTATTACTATGCCCTATCACCATAGAGGACACAGATTGATTTTATGTGTCAGACACTAGGAATGTCCTTTAAGACACGCAGCAAGCACAGAGCTGACATGATCTAGCAAAAGAAATGGATGCCTAGGAGACAGCTTCCAATCATCCCGTCTCCTCGCCTGATGTACTGACCTTCATGTTCGGTCTCAGCCTCTCTGGCATTTTTCCCCAACCCCACTCCCAGCTTGAGGTACCTCCCCATGTGCTCCATCCCTTCCTTCATCTTACCACCTGCTCCCAGATTTCCAGCCTCGTCAAACACGTCTTACCTCCTCCCTCTGCACAGACCCCCCAACATGAAGAGAATCATAGCTGTAACTGCACAGCACTGACTGTCATTTGACGCACCCACAAAGGTAACTACTCAGGACTCGCCTTTGAGCAGCAAAGGCCACACTTGGTTGTTGGCCCAGTGTCACCTAACCCCCAACCTCTAACTCTAGCCTGATGAAATGTGAGGCCAAACCAAGATGGAGTTTCTCATTTTTACTCTTTCTAGAAATTTCGCTCCAGATTCCATCTCCCAAGTGAAATAGCAAATCCTAAGAGAGTGAACCATTTCAAGGTTTGGTACAGGAAAGGGGGAAAGAACCTTTCAGACATAGTTGCTGGGAGTATAAGTTATCATGAACATTGGATAAAATCAAGTAAAGTAGAAATGTACCAGAAGTCAGGGTCAGCTGGTGGGTGGCACAGTGGTTAAGGTAGCTGGATCTCACATGGACAATGGCCTGGTTCAAGTCTCAGATATGGTGGCTTGAAAAACATGCTTGGTATGTGTGTATATGTGCCCAAAATCCCAACAGGAGGAAAAAGTAGAGAGAAAGGATTGGGGCATTACCATGCCCATGGGGGTTGCTTTCTCACTTTCCCCCATTCTCTGTCTCTCTCTGGTGAATACATGTACCTTCTGGCAAAAAATAAAAAATGAAAAGAAAAGAAAGAAAGAAATGCACCAGGGGACTTCAAAAAGTTCATGGAAAAATGGAATTCAAGTACTAGTTTATTTTGGTGCCAAAAATAATTTGGGGATCCATGCATAGTTTTTTTAATAATATGCATTTTTCATGAACTCTTTTTTCTTTATGTGCATGTGAGAATGAGAGAGGAAGAGAGAGCACAGCATTGCCCACAGGGTCTGGCCATGCTGCACTCTCCTTCCTCCAGTCCTCCAGCCTGCCAGATCTTGGGCACTCGCACACATGCCCGGCATGTCAGGGTGACTGGGCTGGGGATTCCAACTGCGGTTGCCACATGGGAGCTAGTTTCTCCTGGGCAGCACATTACCACTGCACCATGGAGCTGGTCCTCCATGAACGTTTTGAAGACCCCCACACATATGTCATGAGGGCCAGAAGTACAACCCCTAGACAAACTCCTGACTGCACAAGCAGGAGACGCGTACAACAATGTTCAGATGGCACAGCTTGCAAAACGGGAGTGAAAACCAAGTGTCCATCAGTTAGAAAGTAGGAAAAAGAAGATGGCTACATTCATAATAGTATATTACATGTAATGGCTAAGTGATGTAGAATGGACTTACTTACATGTATAGAAAGATAGACTTGTGGCGCAGCAGTAAAAAGACACTCTGTAAGGCTGATGCACTCGGGAGGGTTCCAGGTTCATGGCAGGAGACCTTGCTGCATACTCCAGACACTTCCATGCCAGTGGTCCAGACTGCCTGGGGTTGGGATGGATCACGGCATGAGGACCCTCTCAGGGTGCTGTCTCTGTCTGTCTCTCTGGCTGGTATTGGGGATAAATAAATAAACCTCAAGATAGATAGATACATAGCTAGATACATAGATAGATAGATACATACATACATACATACATACATAGGTAGATTAATAGCTAGATCATACATACATACAATGTCAAATGAAACAGAACTGCAGATGGATAGGTCATATTATGTAAATATATTTTTTAAAGTACAAAAAGCAACTCTATTGCTTAAGGAGCCATCACAATGTGATAGAGTATGAACATGACCAGGAAAGACAGCCACCAGGCTCAAGAGAGGGTTGGCCCCCAAAGAGAAACTGGAGTGGCACACAAAGAATGTTTCAATTCATCTTCATATATTTGGGTTTTTTCTGAGTGACACTGAGAGATTTTACCATTTGCTAACTCTAGGAAGTGAGTACAATGGTATGTGATATTCTCTGCGCTTCTCTGTATTTAAAGTTTTTCTCCCTCCCACAAAATATAATCCCACAATAAGAAGTTAGTTGCTTCTAGAAAAGATATCCACTACTCGTTTGATAAAAATCGAAGCCACATTCTTCAAGTTTTAATGGCGGGAGAACCTCCAAGTGAGGAAGAGGTGGCAGGGCCGAGGTCTTACCCTGGGGGCCTCTCACACCCACCTTATGAATCCCACCTATCCTCAGGCATCAAGCAGGTGCCACCCTGAGGGGACAGATGCCAAGAGACGAAGAAGACAGGAAGACACGGTACATGCTGGATGGGGTGGGTGCGCAGTGCTGAGGAGATAGGGGAAGGCCAAAGAGGACAAGGAAACCAGGAAAGGCCGATGGAGGAAGGGAGACCTCACTTCAGCATGGCAGAGCATAGAATGTAGACTTACAGGCCCAGGAAGAGCTCCATAGGAATCTGGGCCTCACTCAACAAGAAACGAACCACACTGAGGGTCAGAGCTTGACCCGGTCCCGAGGAGACAGCTGGGGCTGGGGCAGAGCACTCAGGGAAGGGCTGGGAGGAGGCTACTGTGGTTGTCCAAGCATGGGGTTGGGGGATGGAGACAGGACTGTGAGGATAGATGAGAGCCCCTCTGGTCTCCACCTGGCTTCCTGGCCTCCCTGAATCTGACCTGCTCCTTGTAGGAAGCCCAGCCTGTCTCCTTGCACATCTGGCCACCCTTCCGCTGGACGGGCAAACAGCTGCTCTAACCTCCCCAGGGGCATAGGAGGCAGAAGTGGTGACTCAGACTCAAGCCTCCAGGCCCAGCATCACAGAGGGAGGGAGAGTGGGTTCCCTGAAAGGCTCCTTCAGTGCTTGCACCATTACTTCAGACCCTCTTAGGTTTTGCACTGAGGGCTTTGCTGAAATCAGCAATTAGCGACCAGCACAGGAAAGCAGAGAGAGATAAGACAGACAGACAGCTGTCTCTTATCTAGTTCTGCGAGGCCTCGTCCTGTGGGAGCCACTCTGCTCTCTGCATCAGCTTGGGAAACAAGAGGACTAGAATCCAGCAGGTTCAGCCAAGAGCGGAAGGGGCTTGGGGAAGGGGTTGGCAGCAGGAGGAGCCTGGGGGCACCTCTTCACAGGACAAGGAGGCCTCAGGGCCAGGGCTTGGAGGACACTGAGGAGTTTGGGGTCAGAAGGGCCATAGCAGAGTGGGATGATAGATGGAGGGCATGGGCAGCAACACTGGAGACATATTCATTTACCTTTTTTTCTGCCTACAGAAGAGGGGATACATTAAGATTTCTGACATAAAAATAAGTAGTAGTAAGATGCCACTTCCAGAGAGGTGGGCCTCCAAAACACCCATCGTAGAGATGTTTCTGGAATACAGCGGCAAATAGGAAGCCATCAAAGTGGAGTCTGAACTACTGAGACAGAGGAACCACCTGAAAATGAAGACAACCCCCAGAGAGTCCCCATGCTCTCCCAGCTACTGCCCAGCTGCAGCAGCCCCCATCAGCCTCTGGGATAGCTGTCATCTGCTTCCTTCCACTGGGTGAGCCGCACCTGCCCCTCATCCCCAAGGGGCATTGCCTGTGTGTGTGTGTCTCCCACCCACCGTGCTCTGACAGTCCCTTTTTCATTTTTAGTTTATTGATTTTTCCCATGAATGAGACATAAAGAGAGAAAGAAACAGAGAGAGGGGACAGGCACCCCCAACAAGGTCCTCCCACCACGATCCATCCCCAACTCCAGCCAGCCCTTGATCACAAGCACACACAAGCTCAGTGTGTTCAGGGAGATCTCTGGGCACGAATCTGGAATCCTCCCACATGAGTCTGCCTCACAGGGCATCGCATCAGTAGCACCATGACACTATCCACCCCAACAGCCCTCTACTCCTCTCGCTCCCATCTCGGCAAGTGTGGTCCTCCCTGCTCACCCGATGTCCCCTTCCTGTCTCTTCTCCGAGACTACTGGAGCTTTCCTTTCCCCAGCATGCCCTGACTCTGCCTGCTGCTAAGCACCCAGTGTGATAGAGGAAGACATGCACCAGACTCCAGAAAATACAGCTTCAAAACATCTGAGAACTTATTGTAATAGTGGCGTCCCAAATCAGTAGAGGAAAAGATAGTTTATTCGACAAGTAATATTTATAAAACTGAGTAATTCTCTAGAAAAAAATAAAATTGAAAGCATGTTTGTCATCTTAAACAAGAATAAATTCCAAATGGATTAAATATTCATTTGTAAATAGGTACGTCACAAAGTATTAGAAGAAGCTATGACAAAATACTTGTGTAGTCTTGGAGGAAGAAAGGCTTTATACCTATGACCCAAAAGCCAGAGATCTGAGGAAGAAGTGGTTGATAAGCTTCACTATGTAAAAAATGTAAAATGCCATCATAGTCACAATCGAAAGAGAAACAGAGAGAAATATCTGCAACTTGTATCACAAAGGACTAATTCGTCTCGAGCATAAAGTGTCTATTGAGAAGAAAACCAACAATCCAATTTTTAATATGAGCAGAAGAAATACACTGATAATTCATGGAAATACAAATGCCTCTTAAATGTATGCGAAGATGCTCAAGAACACTCAGAGTAAGGGAATTACAAATTAAATCTACGCCGAGACACCATTCTCAACTACCATTTTGGCGAAGGCACAGAAAGTCCACAGCACACTGAGTGGTGAGGATGGGGAAACAGAGACTGTCATGGGTTGCCGCTGAAGTGTAAATTTTGCAAATTTGTTCAGCCTCTCTGGAGGATTATTTATCAATTTCTCTCAAAACTACAAAGGCTCAGTTTGACCCAGAAATTCTACTTTCGGTAATTTATCTGAGAGAGGCAGTCTCACAAGTGTGAAATGACAAATGTACAAGGTTATTTATTGCCACTTTGCTTACAAGAACAACCTAAATTTCTATCAATAGGAGACCGATTAAATAAACTATGGTGTATCCACATGACGGAAGGCAATACAATAATTTTTTAAAAGACAAAACTCTTCATAAATTGATGGGGAAATCCTTACAAGATAAATTAAGTGAAAATAAGAAAGGTGCATAATGGCATGTAATATATACTGCGGTCCCAGACGAAGAGGAAGGATGTAGCAGAGGCAGATGTGAACGAAGATGTAGAGGTACACACTTGCATATGCATGAAACACCCCTGGGTGGAAGCCCAAGGAAATTTGTAATATTGGTTGTCCATGGAAGGAGAACTGGGAGATTAGAAAGAAGCATTCCTTGTATATCCTTTGTACTTCTGAAACGTGGAGCCATGTGAATGTATTGCCTATATAAAGAGTTGATTATTACGCCATGAACAAAACAAGGTAAAGTGAAGATTTCCCAAAAAAATGCTAGATCTAGGCCAGGTCTGTCCAGAGTGATGGGGCAGCATCTTCCCTCCCCAAACTTGAACTCGGCTCCCTGCCTTCAGGTTTCTGTGTTCACCACTGTGCAGACTTGGTATTCTTTGTGGTTCTGGGTAGAGACCTTTGGGTTCTGGCACTCAGAGCCCTCCTCTTTCTGCAAACTGGGCCGCCCTGCTCTAAACTCAAACTCAAGGCTGACTTTTCCCAGAGAGACTTCGGAAAGGCTTACTGTCAGAGCCAGGCTCAGGTGGAGGGATAGCCAGCTTGTCATTCTCACTAACTCTGCTCTAACCTTGTATATTAGTCCTGGTAAACTGGACCCTGCCTGTTCTCCTGTGACTAAGGTCTGACAGTCACTGAAGTCACCAGTTCCTCCACCTACCCCTTGCAGACTCCAACAAGGACAGTGGGATTCCTGGTTTCTGATGAACCTTCAGAGGCCCGGCTGCTGGCTGGCAGACTTCGAGGCATTGACGGGGCAGTGTACTGGCCGCCCCTACGTTCTCGCTGTCCCTCCTGTCTACTGCCTGCCTGCCAGGATGGCCTCACTGGCTGGGCTGACCCCTTTGCTCTTGGTTCCCTCTACCTTTGTGATAGTGGCTACCCCCTGGGGCGCCCCTTCAGTCACTGCTCAGCAAAGCTCTGCCTTCACTCACATGCCCCCATGGCCAACCCACTAGAGCTTGCCCTTGGGACCAACACTGCGAGCCTTGCCCTCTGGCCATGTTCTAATACCTTGTAGTGAGGGATTCTCTCTTGTCATTTTCTCTTGTTCTTTCTACATTATAGCAAAAGAGTGCAGAAAATCTCTTGTGATGTCCTCAGCAAACTCAGGTCCCATTGAGCTTCATCTGAATGATGAAACTCAGCTTCAGAGTAGACCTTCCGAGCTGCGTATCCTGTCTTTCCAAAGGACACAGCGACCTCCTCAGTTTGGGCTTCCAATTACTTGACTAATTTAACATCAGGTCATTTAGCCTGGGACCTTGCTCAGGTGACAGGATTCAGGGACACCAGCCCAGTACAACAACAAGGAATGCTGGCTCCTTGCAGGGTTTCCTGGGTTTGGGCAAGTACGTGACCTTGATCCTCTCCAGGGTTATCTTCACCCACACAGCATCCCAGACTTTGCAAAGCAGCCTGTAATTTTTGTGTGTCCTCTTGTGTGAGTACTTCAAGGTCACAATCACCAGCACAGAACAATCAGCTCTCAAATGACTCTCTTAATAGATGTTGTTTGCAGCTTACCCCAACTAGAATATACACTTATTTCTGTTTTATCTCCCTATAATACCTAGAGAAGCATGGTGGCCTGCATACAGATGTATGACAAATGGGAAAGAAGAGGGTCAGGAATGGGAGTAGAGAGCCTCGTTCGAAGTCTTCACTCACTCATTGTGTAACACTGGGCAAGCTTCTCGGCCTCTCTCTGACTCCATTTCCTCAAATGAAAAATAAGGGCAATAATACCTCCTTCACAGGCTGATCCTGACCCTGCAGTGAGTTCCCATGCACAGAGGTGTGGATGGCCATCACACATGACACATAGGTACATGGATCAATGTACAAGAAGTTATTTAATAAGCCTCCTTTCAAAGAAGTTTCTCGAGGAGATCTGGGTTCAGTACCATCCATGTGGTATTGTGAGACTCCACTGTGCTAGATCCCAGATGATTCCTTCAGGACGCTGCACAGGTAAGGGCCCAGCACTGTTAGCAGCCCAGGTGAGCTACTCACTGCCCAGGGAACCAAGAGGACTTGGCCTTCACCACAGTTCCTGCAGTTCCATCTCTGAGGAACCATGCGCTGGCCCTCCATGGTATAAGGCCCAAACTGCTGAACAAAGCCGATCAAATCCTCCCTGGGGGAAGTGGTAACAGAAACACTGAAAGAATAAAGCTGAAGTGGAAGCAGGTGTCAAGAAAAAAACAAAATTGATGAGATGAATGAAATGCAGGTAAGATGGGAGGGAGCCAGGCAGGGAGAACACTGGGTAGAAAGAGTAGAAGAGGACAGAGAAACAGAGGTCCCAGAGGAAGGGCAGGATCGGGCTGTCCCTAACAAATCTACCCTCTTTACTGACTGGAATCTTTGTGGGTTCCCTGATATCAAGCCAGCCAGGCTAAAAAAAGTTTCCATGCATCTAATTTTCCAAAAGGCAGCTCCTTTTCTGGACCATGATTATTGGCACCGCCTTCCCAGTTTTTGGCACCAACCCCAGGCCCTTTAAGGTCAGTTCTGGTACAGACACACAGATCTGGCATAGTACAGGTCGACCCAGGATCTGAACCCTGATCTTGCAGCATTGCAGAACACTGCGCCACCACTGCACCACCATGGCTGGACCTTCCTCAACCTTTAAATGCAATTGTTTTTTTTCCTTGAGACTAGCTAAGAGCCTGTGCTGTTCCACAGACCCTGTGAGAGAGAGGAGCCCCCAAGAAATCCACAAAGAATGTCTCTTTTTATACAAACTCTCCAAGTGAAGGGAATTATTTCCTTTTTTTTAAAGAGTATTCTGCCTTAGGGTGCGTGCACTTGCCAGAGAGAGAAAGAGACAGAAACAGAGAAATAGAAAGCAAGAAATCACACTTCCCTCCCTGGGCGGGGAATGGCCGCACCACAATCCCTTCTCCTCCATTCTCCTCCCAGAATCTCGGGCACGCACACACGCACATGTGACTGGCATAATTTTCAACCCACCATGTCCAGGACTCGAACTGCAGTAAGCCATCTGGGAGTCCAAAGATGTAATCGCTATGCCATCGGCTGGCCCAGGAAAAATTATTTCCCAGAAGCATCAGTGTTAAGAACCCCATTGAGAACCACCTTCTAGAGGCTGGTCTCAGGGAGGTCTAGTTCTTCGGGTCTGAGGGTGATGTTCCATGGTTAAGCAGAACCCTGGCTGCTCCACGCACCAAGGAGACCAGCGTGCTGGGGCCAGCTCCATGGCAGACCAGTGTGTGGCTAAACCCACAGTCTTCGATCAGGATCTGGCACTTCCAGAAACATTCTAGTTTTTCAAATGTCATCATCTTACATATGCTCCTAATTACCCGTCATCACATCAGTAGTTATCAGGTACAGCATGGGGTGAGAGAATTGATCAAGAGCAGTTTTGGCTTCAGCAGTTTACAAAGTATTGAGTCACTGGAAAAGTCATAACGTGTTTTTCCATGTGAAATATGTATCATGACTTTTCCAATGACCCAATAATTTGTTTGGGGGTAGCGGAAGGAAGAAAGAGGGAGGAGGAAAATCAGGGCTAAAAATGTTGCTTGAGTAAATTTAAAAAACTATTTGGTGACTAACACATCAGTGGCTGAGACATAAACAGGTGCCTCTAGATTGTCTCAAATCAGAAAATGATACCTAATTACACTTCTAAAACACTCAACTAACTTTTTTCCCAGGTAACACAAAGAAAACTTCCAGTCCCAACCCTGTCTGAAGAATGAAATGTCTGATTTTAAAAAAGCACAGATTTTTTTTTACCAAGTTAGTTCTATTTTCAATCATTAAAGGCAAAACAAAGGACCTGGAATTTGAGAACAAATATTCAGATGACAGGGTGGGCTGTGAGGCTGCCAATGGTTAAAAGTTGTTCCCTCCCACCTGTAGGTTATTTAGCCCAGGGCTGCTGAAAGACTTGGGGCATGGGGGAAAACCCGCAGGGACATGATTTTTAGCTGGGGTCCTTTGACATATGGTCACACTGCTTTATGTTTATGTGTTATGACTTGGAGTCAACACTGTTCTATAGCCAGGAATTTTAATCAGGATGCTATATACTTCATTCAGTCAAGCACATAACAATTCTCTGATAAAAAGCTCTGATTCAGTGACAAAATTCAAGACTTTGATATTCTTCCAGTCTGTGAAACCGATCAGGGAATCCCTAACAGGTCTAGGTCCCAGGTTTCATCTTCTGTTGAGGAAAAAGAAATTAAAATATCCCATACTGAAAATGAACAAGAGCTGGACTGTAAATAAAGCACCTTTCTAAGCTGCTTGGAATGGGAATCCATTTTAATTTTAATGACCCCAAATAAGGCTTGAGGCTTCAGATTTTGGTTACACCAGCCCTATGTCCAGAGTAATTGTTTGATGTTTTGATGGAATCTGATTACCTAAGGCCACTCCAATGAAGAAAGCCCACGAGATGTTCATGCCCTCTTAAACCAACCACTGAGCCCATCATGCACCTGGGACCACTACCCTCAATTTTGTCCTTAAAAATGAAACCTTGGAACTCCTCAAGAAGACTGGGCTTTTTCAGCATTAGCTGCCACTCCACTTGTTCAACACATGGTAATCAAGCTGTACTCTCCTCCATGGCACTCTGCCTCTACCTTTTGGTCAGTGGCACATGGGCAGGCAGACGTGGTTTCAGTTCAGTAACACCTACTGTTTCATCAATTTATTTCAGTGCCTCAGTGAACACCACTTTAACGTGTTGACCATTCAAAGCCAGTGTCCACTTCATCCCTTCTATCTGTTTTCCTCACTCCTTCCAATCAGATGGCCCACTTCTCTTCTCTTACCTGTGTGATTCCAGATGGGTCATACCCTAGAATTAGACCTCAGTCAAGCAGGAAGAGTCTAAAATGCTTCCCTGCTGCATCCTCAGTTATGTGGGTCTTCTCAGCTATGGTGTCCTGAGACCACTGCCCAGGGAGCATGGACGAGTGCTCCCCAGTGCCCAGGATACTTGCCTAGTTCCAGATCCCTGACTTTCCAGGCCGCTAAAACTCCTCCTTCGTAACTCTTCCCTGTGGCATAATTATTACAGGTATAGCTTCAAGGCATGAGGACTTTAGAAGTAAGCTAATGGGGAAGGGTGTACAACTGGGAATAAGCAGGCCTGCTCAGAAGACTACCCAACTCAAGGTCTAGCCTGAATGGGAGTAGCCCAAAGTGCAAACATCAGTGTCTCTAGTGCAGACCAGATTAGTGAGCAAGCAGGCAAGGCTCCAAGCTGGGGGGTGGATCCAGCAGCAGGACTCCTGGGTAGAGGTGAGCCTCCTAGTTGGGCAGCTGCAGCACCATAACTCCAAAGAAGGGAACAGGATATCATGGACAGGATTTCCACTCAGGGAAAAAGGCATGTCAAGAGTTTTTAGAAAATGCAGGATGCAGTGTAGCAAGATTAGATTCAAGGACTAGTGATAGAAAAGGAGTACATGTGGTTATGGTTAGTAGTCCCAACTTCTCACTGTGAACCTGAACTCACTGTCACCCACTCTTGGCATTGACAGATAACGCTTACTGCAGATTTGAAATAACAAAGTTACATTCATTTGCAAAGTAATGTTAACCTAACCAGTAGCACCCTTCCAGAACTAGATAATGGGATACAATCTCCAAACTCACTCATCTCAAAACTTTCTTCCTCTGGGAAGCCAGTCTACACTAAGCCCTTTCTGAGTTAGCCAGTCTACCTTGAACCTTTTCGGAATTGGCTAATTCACACTAATCCTTTTCAGAGTCCCTCCTTGGTCAGCTGGCCTTCATCAACCCTGCTGTAACCAGTAGCCTACACTGGTTACCCCTATAATGTATATTCCCACTATATGTACTTTATCATGAGTTTTTAAAAATGTGTCAAGAACTAACTGTGTATTAAGGTCTCAAAGAACTTGCAATATAATTATACATTTAAAGATGTATTTATAAATATATCATTGTGATGGAATGAACTTGAATCTATTTCTAGTCTCTGGCTATTTATATTTCTCATTTTGTCCCTAACACTAAAATGTAAATTCCCTAGAGAAAGAATCATACTTTCCATGGCTTTTGAATTCTCACCACTCTACTTTTTGTGGTTCTGCAAAATACTCAGTACATGAGGGATGAATGATGGGTGGATGGATAGATGGGTACATAAATGGATGGGCAGATGGATGAATGCATGAATGGATGGGTAGATGGATGGATGGCAGAATGGATAGATGATGATGGACAAATGGATGAATAAGTAGGTGGGTGGATGAATAGATGGGTAAATAGGTGAGTGAGTGGGTGGGAGAATTGATGGATGGATGTTGGTGAAATTTTCCTTAAACAGAGTCTTTGAAATGGAATTTAGAAGCAACAGAGGGCAAGGCATGGTAAAACCTAGAATTTAACAGTTGGAAATAACTTCAGTGATATCAGTCATATTCCTCATTTCACAGATAAGGAGACTGGAGGCCAGTCAAGCTACTAGTAACTGATCATTACATAAGTTGGGAACTAAGGAGTTACCACCATCCCTGGCAAGGTGGCTATAAGAAGGAGAAGGGTAATACTTCAAACAGACACCTCACGTTACTTTGGATATGCCAATGTAAAATAACTCCTAAAGTACAACTAAGTCTCATGCAAGCTCAGCTGGCCCAGTAAGTCTACCAGTGGAGTATTAACGTCATTGCTATTAAGTTACTAAAGAGAGAAGGACAGGGTGGAGAATAGAGGACAGAGTTGGGATGAGTGGCATCCTTTTGCACATTGTTGCACATTGTTTATTTAGAATTGCAATTTTAAAAACCACAGCCATTAGTTCTACCTTTCTACCATTTTGGCTTACTGATAAATACAGGGATAAAACATGAACAAACAAACTACATTTTCCTGTATTATTTAAGGGTTTTACTACATGGAAAATGAAGGACCATCGACTCTACAATTTCAATTAATAAGTTAGTTTAATTATATTGCTATCCTCTTAAAAATGGGGGAAGATAGAGGAGTAATGGGGTAATTTGGGACCCAGGGGCACTGACAGTGTGCCCATCTTGGGATAAGAGGACAGATAGTAGGGAGCTTGGGACAAACCAGAGACAGAAGGGTCTGGTAGGAGAAGACTACAGAGAGGAGAAGAAAGTGCATTAAAAACTAAATGGGACAAAATTGAACTTCATCTCCTTTGCAACATGGCCAAGGGTCAACCTGGCCCAGGGCTCCTGCAAGGCCCTGGGAACAGAGGACACTTGTCCAGGATGGCCTGCCCTGACACTGGCATTCCCCTCAACCTCACCCTTCACACCATGCTCTGTCCCTAACCACTTAAATCCCACTCCCTGCAGCCCTTTCTCTTTTAAAGGTCATTTTAAATTCTAAATATTGTCAAATAGCACCTGAACTGCAACCATTTCTCTAGACCTAATCTTTGGCTGTCAGCAAGTTCAGAGGGAAAAAAAAAATCAATAAAGGGATTAGCTGCGAGTGACATTGCATATTCCAGCAGCATGCATTGCCTCCATGCTGAAGGACTTGCTGGCTGGCTGATATTATGCAACCATTGAAATGATGGTTTTTTATCAGAAAGCCTGTCCTCACATTCTGTCCCATGGAAAGAAAAGAAAAAAACTGTTTCCATTAATCAAAAACATTTCTTTTTCAAAAATTTATACATTTTTCCTTTTGGCAAATTCTGTCACTACTTTGCCTAAATTATTAACCCCTTCAGAGTAGAAATTAACTTTTATAATTTTCTAATACTGATACAGCCTTTTAGCCAAGAAACTGAATTATTAGATTATTGGAAGCTAGGCTAGAGGAAAGCAATTTCTTCCAAATTTCAGAGTGGCTAATAAGCAAGTTCTAGCAAGTGTATCTAGACTCCAGTCTGGAATCTTTTTTTTTTTTTTTTTTG
>NW_006159610.1:8644357-8649838 GCF_000334495.1 Tupaia belangeri chinensis | reverse complement strand
TCGGGGGGGATGGTCACGCCGCAATCCCTTCTCCTCCATTCTCCTCTCGGGATCTTGGGCATGCACGCACACGCGCCCAACCTGAGTTTTAAGCCACCGAGTCCTCTTATTTTCTAGACCAGAGGTTTCCAGTTTAACCTCAAGGGCTCACCCATAAACTCACCAGATCTCTTGCAACACAGTTATACCTCAATTGCCTGCAGGTCACTTAGAAAGCTTAACCTAGAAAAACTAGATGAGAATCCAAAAGTAAGTGAAAATAAGTTTCAGAGCAAGCCTGCCATCTATACACAGAAAGTGCACGTTCTGTATTCACAGGAATGTCCCTCTGGTCTTCATTCAAAGCCTACTGCAGCCGGAGCCAGCAGATAGTGTAGTGGTTACATCACTCGACTTCCACACGGCAGACCACAGTTTGAGTCTCAGACCCGGCAGCTTAAATCTCACACTGGGCATGTGTGTGTGTATGTGTGTGTGATTGTGTGTGTGTATGTGTGTACATGCCCAAAATCCCAAGAAGAGAAAGGAGGAGAAGGGACTGTGGTGTGGCCATCCTCCTTGGGGGTGATTTCTTGCTTTCAGTCTCCCTATCTTTCTCGGTCTCTCTACCACGCACATATGCCCTATAGCGAAAATCTCTCTTAAAAAAAAAAAAAAAGCCTACTGTAGAAAAAAATTCTACCAAAGCTAAATTATGTGATTTTTGGAGGCCATTGAAAATTATAAGCAAGAAAGTATAAATGAAAAGAACTACTGCTAAAAGCTGGCAACCGCCAAAATGTTGTCAGCTGCCATCAAAGTAGGACACAGGATAAAGACATCTCAAAAGCCAGAACAACCTGGGGCCATTTAGTGTAGGGGCAAGCAGCCTCATAGCCATCGAAGTCCTAACTGCATTACAGCAAAACACAGTACTTGACCGTGTGATGATGACGGTATATCACCAACCATACTCAAATAATGACTGGAATGAGCCATTTAAGAAGGAAAACAACTCTACAATTACTTCTACAGTTATTTCCACTAGAATTGTCTTAAGTTTTGCATAAGCTTTAAGACAAAGCCTAAGGGGAACCAGTAGTTAGCATAATGGCTATGTCGCTGGACTCCCACGTAGTCAACCACGGTTCACGTCCCAGACCCAGTGGCTTAAAAACTCATGCCAGGCGTGTGTGCGTGCGTGCTCAAGATCCCTAGAGGAGAATGGAGGAGAAGGGATTGCTGCGTGGCCATCCCCCCTGGGGGGTGATTTCTCGCTTTCTGTCTCTATGTCTCTCTCTGTCTGGCGAGCGCACGCGCCCTAGAGTGAAAACCTCTCCAAAAAAAAAAAAAGACAAAACCTAAGTAATCTAGAAATTCAGACTTTCAGACCTTGTGGTTCAGCTCTTACTCCCTGATTCCAGAAGAAACCAGTAGGTATTATTACAGTAAAGTGAATAGTCCTAAACTGTCTATGCTTCTGTCTTTCCAAATGCATAATTTATTCCTGATAATTAATGTTTGTAAAAAGAATGTCTCCACTAGAATCTCTTCAAAGCATATTTTATCCATTCAGTCTGACTAGAAATAATTTTGTGATGAAGGACTTGACTGATCTGAAATGTAGAGAACCACTTCTCTCACCTGCATGGTCTCTTTCCTTGTGTGAGTTGGTGCCTACCAGTGTCTGAACTGATTAATCATGAGTCTGCCTCCCACATACACAGAATTCAGGCAGGAGAAGGGAGCAGGGATTTTGTTTTTGTTTTTAAGGTTTTTGCCATAGGATATGTAGATGTGCCAAAGAAAGAGAAGCAGTGAAAGGAAAAGTGAGAAATAGTCCCCTGGGCAGGTGGCCATGTCACAATCCCTTCTCTTCCATTCTCCTCCTGGGATTTTGGGGACACACACATACACACACACACACACGCACACTGTGTGATTTGCAAGCTGCCAGGTCCGGGACTTGAACTGCTGTGGTTCATGTGGGAATCTAGCCCCTTAACCACCATGCCACCTGCTAGCCCTAAGAGTAGAGGTTATTTTTAAGAGCCCAGAGCCTTACTATAGGAAAGGTTAATGTGTATTACAAATACCACCAGTGCCCCTTCCACAACTTTGGCAAACACAGTCAGTCAATCTAGCCCTAGTATAAGACTTCAGGGTCCTTCTCTTAACACAAACTCAGACAACCATTACAAAGTGACTGAAGTTGACATTCAGAAGGAAATGATCCCAGGCCTAAGCTATTGATAAATGGACTGAAATTGGATTTAAGTGTGGTCAAGTTACAAGTTTTTCATGTAAAATAGGCTATCTTCTTTGGTATCTTCACATTCTTAGTCATGACCATAGTCCAATTGTTAAGACTTGACTCAACTACCTCCTCTTCAATGAAGCCTTCCCCAAACAGCCAGGGAGAAAGAGTTGGAGACAGAGTGAGCAGCGAGTAAACACTGGTTCTATCCTTTCCCCATAATACTTGGTGTATTATTTATTCTACACAATCAAGACATGTTTATTGAGCTGCACTCTGGGTCACACTTGGTGCTAGGAACTGGGATACCAATTCAAACACGACATGATTCCTGCCTCCAAGGAGCTACAGTCTACCTCTGTGTTTACCTCTGTTTTGAGTTCCTTAAGGGGAAAGGTCGTGCCCTATTCATCCCCAGACCTCCAGGGCCAAGTGCAAAGGGCAGCCGATTTTAGCAGAATTAGCTCCAGGATTTACAATATGGAGTGCCACTGTCATGTTAATGCATCCATACACACACACACACACACACACACACACACACACACGTATGCATGCACATACCCCACTATACATTTTTGCAGATCTCATTTATAACAAAATTGCAAGGAATAATTTAACTAGGATCTAATAAGGAGAACAAAAGAAGTAATTGAGAATGACTATTTTTGCATTGGGGTGGAACTTCCACATAATTACATACAGCAAACTAGAAGTACCTCACCTTCAACATCTAATAATCACTCATTCCTCCTCCCTTAGCCAGAGTGGCTGGGGACTGCATCATCCATTCCTGCCACATCTTCTCTGCAGGCCTTCGTGGAGGCTATGTGCAGCTGAGAAGTAGCAGAGTACTCCTAGTTCCTTCTGAAGAGTCTCTGCAAACTAGACCTGCCCTTCTTACAGCTACTGGGCACAGCTCCCCTTTCTGAGGTTGCAGAGCCCTACAGTTTGCTTTTGTCTAGAGGCCTCTGCTCAGCCCTGTGTTCTCTGCACACTACAGTGTCCAAGACAGTTTTGTTGCTCTCCTCTCTGGGGTGAAAAATAGCATGCATCTGAACTTCAAGCTAAGAAATATTCCCCCCGCCCTCACCAGGCTCTCTGCATCAGGGGCAACACATGAAGTCCAGTACTTTCTACAAAACATTATCCATCTCCTCCCTGGAAGGGTCAAATCAGGGGTTTCACTCTAACCCAGAGCCTAACACTATGGCTGGGACTCATGAGGCTCTCAACATACATTTGTGAATGAATGAATGAATGAATGATCATTTTTAAGAGGTTTTTGCCTTAGGGAGCACGTGCACACCGGAGAGAGAGACAGTGGGAGGGAAAGTGAGAAATCATCCCCTGGGAAAATGGCCATGCCACAGTCCCTTTTCCTTCATCCTCCTCCCAGGATCTTGGGCACACACACACACATACTTGGCATGATTTTCAAGTTACTGGGTCTGGGACTCAAACCATGGTCGGCCATGTGGTAGTGCAGTGACATAACCACTGTGTCATCTGCTGGCCCCTAATGAATGAATTATTGAAATAAAATTAAATAATGAAATAAACTATTTTATGCTCATTGCCCTGCAAGTTAGAATTCTGGTTTCAGCTCCCTAATTTTGAAGGGTATTTAATCTCTCTATGCCTCCGTTTCCTCATCTGTACAAGAGAGATGTACCATATGGTATCTTTGGGAAGAGTGGAGAAAATATGCAGAAAGCACCTACCATAGTGTCTGGTGCAAAGGAAGCACACAACAAATGGTCACAGCCTTTGCACCAGCACTTAGTAGGACCTCAGCAAATATTTGTTGAAAATTAATGTGCAGAAACTTTGACAAGAATTGCAGGTATGGGAGCTGGACAGTGGTGCTGCAGTAAAACATGACACTCTGCAAGACTGATCCCACAGGAAGGTTTCAGGTTTGCAGCTGGATACCTCCCTGAGTACACCAACCCCATGATACATGTGCCCATGATCCAGGATTGGCTGAGGCTTGGAGTGGATTGCAGCGTGAAGACCCTGTTGAGGGTCCAGGGATGAAGAGGGCACAACCTTTCCCCTGAAGGGATTCACAGAGGTACATACTACAAGGTAGACTGTAGCTCCTAGAAGGTAGGAACCATGTCATGCATGAATCTGACTCCAGCTCCTAGCACCATGTGTGACCCAAAGTAGAGACCCAATAAACACATCCTGACTGAGAAGAGTGAATAATACACCAAGTATTACGGGAACAGAATGGAACCACTGTCTTGTTCTCTGACCATTCTGTCTCTAATTCTTTCTCCCTGGGTGTTTGGGAAGGCTTTATTGGGGAGAGAGTAGTTGAGTTTTAAAGGTGTGACTGTGGTCACCCTATAGAGGTGTTCTCTCCCTCTCTCTCTCAGAAGAAAGAAATAAGGAAACCTAACAAAAACATTGCAGGCACACACTCCCTTACCCTTGTCCCAGCCCACGTTCACACATGTTCACACTCCCTTGCTCAGCTTTTGACACTATCCCTGCCCTGTCTAGGCATTGTCTCAGTAAGCTGGCTGTCCTCTGTGACACCATGGCCTTCCCTCTGTGTGAGATTTTTAAGCATCACTCAAAAGGCAGTAGCATGAGAGAAACTGAGGCCTGGCAAGTGTAGTCATGCATCCCTGCTTCAGAATTAAGTTGTGAGTTAGACCAAGACACAGCTCTGAAATGCTAATAAGTAGAATATTTTAAAGACCTGGGTTCTAATCCCACCTCTATCACTTACAAGTTAAATTATTGTGGACTCCCAGACTGTTTCCCAATGGGTAAAAGGGATTTAAGTATTGTTACATGGATAAACTAATACATGTAAAGCATTTAGAATACTATCATACAGTGAAAATTCTAAAATATTAGTTATTTTTAAATAGACCACACACCTATATTAAGGAGCTAAGAGTAGACTAGACGATTAAAAACTGAGGAGTTATACTTCAAGCATTTATTTTGTGAATGTAAAGGGAGGTTATATCTGGACCTATAATAACCACTGACACATTCATGTGCTGTAGATTAATCAATTCCAGAGTGAACTAGAAAACAACAGGGCATATAACAATGACTGGCAGAAAATGCTGTGTGATTTAGCCTGTTTGGGGCCAGCACAAGATCCATGACAGTGCAGCCAGGAAGGACTCAAGAGCTGTTAGGGGAAGGCATGACAAACAGAGGGAGGTCTGGGATTCATTCTATCTAAGGCATTTCTAGACCTTTCCCTCCCAGCA
>NW_006159610.1:8643290-8644346 GCF_000334495.1 Tupaia belangeri chinensis | reverse complement strand
ATCTGCCCCATCCTACAATCTGCACCCTGGGATAGCTATGCAGTGTCGGGGGTCCTTATTGGTGGGGAGGACTCAGTAGCAACCATCCGGGGAAGATCATTGAGGGCAGATGAAGGGGAATTTGAGAGACCGTCAGTCACACCATCAGTAACAGCTTACTTCTGTGTCGTTTACAAAGCCAACCCATAACTACATTGTTTGGTCCTCATAACAGCCCAGAAACAATAGGTAATCTCTGTCTACAGATGAACAATAAGAGGCAGATTCAGGGCGGGCACATCACTTATCTATGGTCTCATCAATGGCTGGTCATATCACAGTTGGGAAAGAACTGAGAAGAACTTCAATAAAAGAAACCAGGTTCAATCAACCATATGACTACAAAAGTATTAAAAATTGTAATGGACACTAGAGACAAAATGGAAAGAGAGTGTGGGAGGGGAAGAGCATAGGAAAGGATATTTGGGGGTGGGAAGGAGAGGTAAGACACTTGTAGGACACAGATAAGGTTGATTATCTGTTGATGAGGATGTGTATAATAGTCTCGACTGGGCTGGACTGAGGTGTAAATCATGCTGGGTAAAGTCTCTTCACAATCTAAATGATGTATAACGATTTAATGTATGAATAATAATAAATTAATTTTTTAAAAAAATTTTTAAAAAGAACCCTAAAAATTACTTGTTACATGCAACAGTCTCTATCCAGGGACAATTCAAGTCAAGAAAATTAACTCGGGACCAGCAGTTAGCGTAATGGCTATGTCGCTGGACTCCCATGTAGTAGACCGCAGTTCGCATCCCTGACCCGGTGGTTTAACCCACCGGGTCCGGGACACGAACCGCAGTCGACTATGTGGGAGTCCAGCAACATAGCCATTACGCTAACTGCTGGTTCCCGATAATAAATTAATTTTTAAAAAAATTTTTTAAAAAGAACCCTAAGAATTACTTGATACATGCAACAGTCTCTATCCAGGGACAATTCAAGTCAAGAAAATTAACTCGGGACCAGCAGTTAGCGTAATGGCTATGTCGCTGGACTCCCCTGTAGTAG
>NW_006159610.1:8628976-8643149 GCF_000334495.1 Tupaia belangeri chinensis | reverse complement strand
TCTGTCTCTCTGTCTCTCTCTGTCTGGCTGGCTAGTGCACGCACCCTATAGCAGAAAAAAAAAAAGAAAGAAAATTAACTCATACCAGCTGAAGATAGGATAGATAAATATGACCAAGTGAATAACATAACAATACCTACCAAGAACCGTGAAAATATTCCATCTTTGACCTGATAGTTACACTTAAGGAAGTAGACTAAGGAAATAATGTGGAAGAGGACATAGGCTATTAAAAACAGCTTGATTTGGTGGAAGGGGTTATGAGTGAATTATTCTTTTCTCTCTTTTATTCAGAGTTGAACCAATGTTGCTAATCATTATTGGCCTACCATACAAATGTTTAAAAAATAAACGGAGAGTGGGGCCGGCGGGTGGCACAGTGGTTAAGGTGCTGAACTCCCACATGGCCGACCACGGTTTGTGGCTGGATCTGGATGCTTACTTTCTCACTTTCCCTTTCTCTCTCTGTCTCCCTCTAGTCAAATTAAATAATAATAATAGTAACAAAAAATAAAATAAAATAAATAATTCTTAAAAATAAAATAAACTGAGAGAAATTGTATTAGAACCTCCAAAGCCTCTAAAAGTTCTAATAATTTCTATGAACCTTTCAAAGCTAGGACAAGTGTCTTTTTCATCTTTGTCTCCCCAGTTTTCTGCAAGTGACTGGGCTTTAGTAAATAATGAAGGAACATTACAAGCAACCACGTGGATAATTCTTTGCTGAGCCAGACACTGTTCCATCAGTTAGAGTCTTGATTATTTCAAGAGCCTGTATCTAGATATTAATTTGATGAATTAAAGATTTCAAAAAATACCCAGAATGAGCCATTTTTAAAAGAAGGAATCAGATGACTGGCCCTGTAGTCTGTGGTTAAGGGAGCCAGATCTCACATGACCAACCATGATCTGACTCTCTGTCCCAGTGGCTTGAAACGCATGCAGGGATGGGGCCAGCATTTGGTGTGGTGATTACAACAGTGGACTCCCACATGGCCAACCATGGTTTGAGTCCTGGACCCTGCAGCTTGAAAATCACACCAGGTATATGTACATGCATGCCCAAAATCCCAAGAGAAGGAGTGTTCTCTCTCTCTCTATCTCTATCTCTATCTCTCTCTCTGACAAGTGTATATGCCCTCTAACAATTAAAAAGAGAGATAAGAACAAAATCTGGAGAAGAATGTATTTGATCAAAATTTCTCATTTTGCCTTTTTGAAGCAATTCCACAAATTATAATCCCTAAGGCTAGGCTAGGTGCACAAGCACAGAATATTTCTACTTCCCATGGTCAAGGTCTGGATGCCTTCTCCAAGGCAGGGCTCACCTCTAAAGGGGAAACCATGAGTCTGCATTAAACCCAAGGTCACCAAAAGAATATCTGGAAGCCAGGAGCCAACTAGATTATGCCAAGTTGAAGACATGAGACATCACAGATTCTGGATTAGGAGACATAGAGGACCCAGCTGGGCCTGTGGCCCACCTCCATAAGCTTAAGCAATCACTTAACTTCTCTAGGACTCAGAGGTCTGGTCTCTGTCTCGGCTATCTCACAGAGATGACATGAAATCAAGCATGCTATAAAAATTTACATGAAAAAGATGCATGAACTTTAAAGTACTATATAGTTGGCCACAGCACATTCTCAATAAATGCTGGAGCAAGTGAAGGGTGAAAGAAAACCCAGTGATTATGTGAATTTTATAGAAATGTAGGGGCGAATACAAGGTAGAGTGCCATCTATGCTCAGAGCAGCAGGACATGGCTGTTTCCCTGGGGCATGATGGGAAAGAGCTCTCAGACTGCCTGCAAATTGGCTCCCACCCCCAGTGCCACCACCCTGCCTGGGCTGCATTCCTTCACAGAGCCTTAAAGGGGAGCAGCCTCAGAATCAGCAAGGCAGCTACACTACATTCACTAATCGTACATTTTGGGATGGCATGGGCACGAGTGTTTTGCGAAATGTTTTCCGTTTAAGGGGCTGGGAGGAAGCCCATCGTGAGAGGGCATGGCAGGCATCTTCTGTGATCAAAGGGATGAAAAAGAGCGAGGGATGTCAGTGACATAGATCCAGCCCCTTGTACACAGTGACGTGATTAAAGGCACGAATCTGCTTCAGAGTTGTCATTCCTAATAGAACATGACCAGAACCAGGAGCAATGAACTGGCAGGAACACGATGTGGTTTACACAGGCTTGCAGTGCCCACCTCACGCAGGCTTGCTGCTGAGGGCTTCCGGGTGCTGAGAAGGGGGAGACAGAGCTCCCTTACTCACAGGTAAGTGCCTGGAGTCCTACAGAGACGTCTGGGCAAACAGGAGAGTTCTTAAGGCCTGTGTTGAAGGACGGGATGCAGTATCGGTGGGCAGCTCTGGATAATGTGTCAGGCTACTAGTTCCACATGTCCTCAGAGCAGGGCAAACAGCCCAGAGAAGCTGGTACTGGAAGGGATCGTGGATCACAAGGTCAACACCCTCATTTTACAGACGCAAAGACTGGAGACTAGAGAGGTTAAACGATTAGCTCTAGGCCACACAGCAAGCCACTGGCTATGACCTTTAACACCATCATTCTGCAAACATAATATTATGTGATAGGTCTGAATCTAGCGGAGTTAACATTCAACTGGGAGGAAACTATCAGCTCCAAGGAGCTTCCCCTGACAAGAAAGCGGAACAAAGGCTTGCTAAGAGACACCTATCGAGACCAAACTTTGGGAGGTGGCACAGCGGTCAGTCCCGGGAGGCTGTACTCTAGATTTAATTGTGGTGTTTAGCTCCGGTCTACTAGAGCAAAAGCCACTCTTGGGCTTTTCTCTTTGTGTTCACCCTCCAAAACTGAAAAGCCAAAGGCAAGCCTTGGCAGTGACCCAGCCCTTGGTTCCTGGTGCCACTTTTTGTCCCCTGAAGAACCATCGGACACATGAAAGATAGAGTTGGGACAGGTCCTGGGCTGTCCCTGTAGGGCTTCTGGCTGTCAGTCCTCACATCTCGAGGGATGTTCCTTCTTACCATTTCCTGACAACAGATGATGTAACAGGTTCTCATTTTGCAAAGCCTTCCAGCCGGCTCCATCTCTTAGGGCGGTTTCCAAAGCCACCTTCCCTTTATAAGATTAAACCTGCTTTGAAAAAAGCAAGCACATCAAACACTTTCCAATGGATACACTGTTGCTTCCAGTAGCAGGAGCTGGGTATGAAGCACTGGAAACGAGTTTTCTGCTGGGATTCTGGCCCAGGGAGGATAGTCAATTGTTCCAATGATCTAATAAACCCAGTAGGACCCTTAATTCCTGGTGACCTCTTAGCTCCCTTCTGGTTGTAATCTGAGTTTCTCACTCTCCTGGGGCCCCAGAGGACTACTGAAAAGCACCAGGCGTGGTGGTTAAGGCGCTGGACACTCCCACATGGCCAACCACAGTTCGAGTCCTGGACCTGGTGGCTTGCTTTCTCACTTTCCCTCTCTCTCTCTGTGTGTGTGTCTCTCTAGGTTCATATTTTCACTCTGTTCTGGTACACCATTCCACGGCATCTTCAGTTTATTTGCATGCATTCTTGTGCTCGTTAAAAATTTTCTGGGACCAGCATGGGGCGTGGTGGCTAAGGTGCTGGACACTCCCACATAGCCGACTATATTTCGAGTCCCAGACCTGATGGCTTGCTTTCTCACTTTCCCACTCGCACTCTCTCTCTCTGTGTGTCTCTCTAGTCAAATTAAAAAAAAAAAAAAAAAAGTAAATGAGTGGATAAATAAATAAATAATTTAATAAAAAAATAAAATAAAAAAGCACCAGGGGCCTGTCCAAGAGAGATTTTGTAATGGGAAAGATGTCATATCACAATCCCACCTACTACAGGTCTCATGGCCCAGACCCTGAGTACAAATGATTGTGGCAGACTCTGCCGGCTGTCTGAATAACCAGCCTGCTTTTTCTTCTTTAGTAACAGCTTCCCAATTATTAATTAGCAAAGCTGTTACTTCCTAGGAAAGAAAACTACATTTCCCTGAGTGTAGCAATATACTGACGTCAATAGCTAAGGATCATGGCACCTCTATAAGCCAAGCACAATTGTAAACACCTTTACATACATAAACTCACTTAATCTCACAACTCTGTGAGAGGCACATATATTGTCTCCTTCTCATGGAACAAAGATCCAGAGAAGTTGAGTAATTTGTCCAATTCATTCTGTTAATGAGCACCAGAACTGGGATTTGAACTCAAGCAGCCTGCCCCAGTCAGAGCTCTTCACTGCTCATCACGCTGTCCTAAATTCCTGCCATTAAGGTAGAACTTTTGAGTGGAACTTCCAGGAACATGTGTTACAAAGGAGAGGGCAGGCTGACTCCACGGCCTGGTGGTTAGGGCAATTGGATCCCCATATGCCTGACCCTGTGGTTTGAGTCCCAGACCTGGCAGCTTGAGAAATACATTGGGCGGGTGTGCATGCATGCTCCAAATCCCAAAGCAAGGGAGAGATGGAGGAGAAGGAGACTGTGGCATGACCATTCCCAGTGATGGTGGTGGGGGGAGATATTATTTCTCTCTCGCTCGCTCTCTCGCTCTCTCTCTCTCTCATATCCTCTAGTTATGAGAGAGAGAGAGAGCGAGAGAGAGAGAAAGTTGCAGGATTGGAACTCAATTCCCTTTCCCCTGAGTTTGAACTGAACTTAAGAGACTTACTTCTTCTAACCAAGAGCCTGGAAGTGGAAACAGCAAGTTGACAGTAGAAAAACCTGGCAAATGCCACCTTGACCACATGGTCAAGGTTAATGTCACCAATAAGTCATGATAACTTCCTGTACTCCAACATGATAGAAGGAGAAGGGGATTTCTCCTCTGTGGAATTCCTCCCAATAACTCAGTATAATCATGAAAGAACATCAGATAAACCCAAATTGAGGAATTTTCTACTCAATCCCTGACCAATACTCTTAAAAACTCTCAAGGTCATGAAAAACAAGGAAAGGCAGAGAAACTATCAAGATTGAAAGAGACTAGGGGGACATGACAATTAAATGCAATGTGGGGTCCAGGGCTGGATCCTGGAACCAAAAAGGGATATTAGTATAAAAACTGGTAAAATCCTAATAAAGACTATATTTCGGTTCACAGTATTGTGCCAGTGTCAATTTCTGTTTGTCTGTTTGTAAATTTTGTCATAAGATGTTCACTTGCTGCAGGAAGACGGAGAGAGAGAGTGAGAAAGCACCCCCATGGGGGATAGTCACAACACAATTCCTTCTCCATTTCTACTCCTTTAGGGATTTAGGGGATGCACATACATGTTTTCAGGCCAAAGTCCAGGATTCAGACAGTTTAGGTCGGTCATGTGGGATCCTGCTGCCTTAACCACAACGCCATGGGCTGGCCCAATTTCTCTGTTTTGATCAGTGTACCATGATGATGTAAAATGTTAACATCAGGAAAGCTGATTGAAGTATTGTGGGAACTCTCTATGCTATCTTTGCAACTTTTCTATAAATCTAAAATTATTTTAAAATAAATAGTTTTTCAAAAAAGAGGTGGCAATGGTACCAGCAGTTAGCGTAATGGCTATGTTGCTGGACTCCCATGTAGTCGACCACAGTTCAAGTCCTGGACCCGGTGGCTTAAACTCATGCCGGGCGCATGTGCGTGCATGCTCAAGATCCCGAGAGGAGAATGGAGGAGAAGGGATTGCAGCGTGGCCATCCCCCCTGGGGGGGGTGATTTCTCGCTTTCTACCTCTCTGTCTCTGTCTTTCTGGCGAGCGCACGTGCCCTATAACGAAAACCTCTCCAAAAAAAAAAGAGGCGGCAAATACTTTTCCCTCCTCCTTCATTTATTTCTATTTCTGACCTGATGAATGATGATGATTGCTGGAGCTCCAGCAGCCATTTTGATCCATGAGGTGACATTGAGCTCACCTTGAGGATGGAAGCTATATCCTGAGGATGGCAGAATAGAAAGACAGAAGCCTGGATCTCTAATGACAGTGCTATTTTATCATCCTTGAACTTTCTAGTTCCAAACCTTTCTTTTTATTTGGTTTTGTTTTCCTTTAAATGAGAAAAAAAAATAACCTCTATCTTATGTAAATCACTTATTTGGGGATTCGTATCAAATGCAGCCAAACCCAGTCCTTATTAATAACAGCAACATAGAGAAAACTGTGTAATTTATATCACTGATACAAAAATTAAAACTGCAGCCGTGGAATTGGCCTTAGATTCCGTCTAGTCCAACCTGTCATTTTTCACATGAGTTAAAAGTGCCAAAGACATGAAACATATGCCTATGTTCCAGGACTGGCAGTGAAGAAATGCAGAAGCCCAAGTCCTGTCTACGTCCAACTTCCCCCCCTGGTCTCCCTGCCTGGTGAGAATCTCAAATACCAGCATTGCAGTATTAATAAAATCACACCGTAACAGTCAGGGAGATGCTGCACTGCAGGCTTCTCCCGATTGTCGCACTCACTGGCCTACCTCACTCCAACAACATTCTCAGATTTTACATCTCTGCATCAGTCACTGGACACAATGACACATTGGCCAATGGCATTCTAGTTCTGTGACTTACAGTTTGAGTTCTGTGAATGAAAACTCTAGATATTAAATACGGTGTTATTCTTAACATGTCCTTGTTTTTATTGAAAGATAGATGTGCAAAGGAAAATGTGTGCTATTGTATCTACCAAAGGATATTATTATTATACTCAGAGAAAACATAAGGTTTCAATAGTTAGAGTCTAGAAGTACCCAAAAATCCCAAACAAGTATTCCTAATATAGGTTATAAATTTATTTTATTTTTTAAAAAAGTGTTTTATTTCACTTCATTTATTGTTTTTTTTTTTGAAAGAGAGAGATTTTTGCTTGCCAGAGAGACAGAAAGCAAGAAATCACTCCCCAGTGGGGATGGCCACACTGCAATCCCTTCTCCTCCATTCTCCTCTTGGGATTTTTGGGCACGCATGCACATGCACACAGTATGAGTTTTAAGCTGCTGGGTCCAGGACTCGAATCATGGTCAACTACGTGGGGAGTTCAGCAATGTAACCATTACACCACCTGCTGGTCCCCCTTTTTTTTTTTTTTTAATTTGACCGGATAGAAAGAAGAGAAAGGGAGAGAAAGTGAGAAAGCAAGCCTCTAGGTCCAGGACTCAAACCATGGTCATCTATGTGGGAGTTCAGCAACCTACCATGGCACTTGCTGGCCCCTAGAAATGATTGTTTACAAAGATATCTACCGAGACCAGCAGTTGGTATAATGGCTATGTTGCTGGACTCCCACATAGTCGACCGCGGTTCAAGTCCCAGACCTGGTGACTTAAATTCATGCTGGGCACGTGTGTGTGCATGCCCAAGATCCCAAGAGGAGAATGAAGGAGAAGGGATTGCGGCATGGCCATCCCCCCCTGGGAGGTAATTTCTCGCTTTCTGTCTCTCTGTCTCTCTGCCTGTCTGGCGAGCGTATGCGCAAAAACCTCTCCAAAAAAAAAAGATATCTATGTTAGATCAGCTGGTGGTGTGATGGTTAAGGTGCTAGACTACCATTGGGTTGACCATGGTTCGAGTCCTAGACCTGGCAACTCACTTTCCCTCTTTTTCTCTTTCTCTCTGGTAAGCTCACATCCCTTATAACAAATTAAAATAATAATAATAAATAAAATAAATATTTTAAAAGAAAGATTTCTACCTTTGCTTTCTTCACCAAATCTGCTTAAAACATGCTGTTTACTAAACAGAGAATACTGGACTGGTCCCATGGGATAGCAGTTAAGATAAATGGATCCTCGCATGGCCACCAACGATTCAAATCTTGGCCCCAATAGTTTGAAAAGGCATATGTGTCAGGTATATGTGCCCCAAATCCTGATGGGATGGAGAGACAGAGAAAAAATAATTGGGGCATGACTATTCCCTATTGGGAAGTTCTTTCTCTGTCTCTCTCATGCATGTGTGCACATACTTGCTAGCAAGACACAATAAAATACTTTACAAAAACAGAGAACATCAATCTGTAGTAGATTATATTAATGGCCCCAGCACTTCCCCCATACTCTTTTTCCAAACAACTTTTCAGCTCCTCTCACCAATGAGCAGAGGATGCCCTGCAGGGGTCAGAAGACAGTCAGGCCACAAAGCCAGGAAGAGGTAAAGGGTGTTAGACAATCGCAGAGAGTGCCCCTGAATCTGGGCTCTCATATGACTTGTTTGGGCCAACATTATATGGTGGGAGTGGCAGCATTCCAGTTCCAAGAGTAGGCTTTGAGCAGGCTTAGGTGTTTCCATTTGTACTCATGCCACTCCCACCACTGCTGTGAGAATGACATGCTGTGGCTAGCTTGCTGGTCTTAAGAGTGAAACGAGAAACACATGAAGAACTGTCCCAGCTAAGTGCTCAAGCAAGCCCCCACAAATGAGGGAGTCCAGCCACAGCAGTGACCAGAACAGGTCCTCTGCACCATGAAGATACTAGAGAAATACTGTTTATTGAATGCCACTGAGGTTTTTTTTTTTTTTTTCATCATTTACATTTATTTAGTATTTCGGGATTTTTCTGATTCTTTTTTTGTTTGTTTGTTTTATTTTTATTATCATCATAATCTTCTTTATATTACATTGGATTACATATAACTTTACAGTGTATTACATTGTTTTTTCAAAAGGGAATGCCATGCATGTCAGTCAGTACAGAGACATTAATCTCCCCACTTCAACATTCCATATCTTTTCTGTTTTCCCCAATCATTATTTTTATTATTCTAATTATTTTTATAAAACAGTCAATTGCTATTTCTCATTTTGCTTGTAAAAATACTTTGCCCATCATGAAATACTTCTCAGACCAATCCAGTTGAGAATACTATACATGTCATCATCAACAGTTAATAACCCCTATCTGTTTCTCACTAACGTCCTGTCTCTCTATTGTTCACTTGCTATCTTTCTCTATCCTCTTCTCTTCACTTACCCCATTCCACACTGTCCTATTCTCATTAAGTACCTTCACTGTGTTTATGTCCTCCGAATTTTTGCTCTCTATTATAGAGTGCGGATAGTCGGTATATATTGAGTGGATACATACAATATCTTTCTTTCATAGCCTGGCTTACTTCACTCAGCAATAGATCCTCCGTATCTGACCATTTTCTATCAAATTCCAGGGTCTTGTTATTTTTTATGGCTGAGTAGTATTCCATAGAGTATATATACCACACTTTTCCAATCCATTCATCAGTTTGTGGACATTTAGGTTGGTTCCATGTCTTGGCAATTGTGAATAATGCTGCAATAAACATGGATGTGCAAGCACTTTTCTGACTGAGCGTTCTCCTGTCTTTTGGGTAAATACCCAGAAGTGGGATTGCTGGATCAAATGGTAGTTCTATTTGTAGATCTTTGAGGAACCTCCATATTGTTCTCCACAGTGGTTGAACTAGTTTACATTCCCACCAACAGTGTAGGAGGGTTCCCTTTTCACCACATCCCCGCCAACACTTATCACTTTTTATATTCTTAATCTTTGCCATTCTGACAGGGGTTAGGTGGTATCTCATTGTGGTTTTTATCTGCATTTCCCTTATGATGAGGGATGTCGAGCATTTCCTCATATGCTTTTTGGCTGTTCGTATGTCTTCCTTAGAGAGACTTTTGTTCAGCTCACTTTCCCATCTTTTAATCGGGTTAATCATTTTTTTTCGCATAAGGCACTTGAGTTCCCTATGTATTCTCGTTATCAGTCCCTTGTCTGAGGCATATTTAACAAAAATATTTTCCCATTCTGAGGGTTGTCGGTTCACACTTGTTACTGTGTCCTTTGCTGTGCAGAAACTTCTTAGTCTAATATAGTCCCACTTGTCTATTTTAGGGATTATTGCCTGTGCTTTGGGAGTCTTATTTAAGAAGTCTTTGCCTACTCCAATGTCTCCCAGAGTTTCCCCAGCATTTTCCACAAGTAGTTTTATTGTCTGAGGTCTTAGGTTCAGATCTTTGATCCATTTTGAGTTGACTGTTGTTAATGGTGAAAGATGGGGGTTCAGTTTCATCTTTCTGCAGGTGGATACCCAGTTTTTCCAGCACCATTTACTAAAGAGGTTTTCCTTTTCCCAATGGATTGACTGATATCCTTTGTCAAAGATCAGTTGGCTATAAGCTTTGGGAGTTATTTCTGGGGTCTCTATTCTCTTCCATTGGTCCACATTTCTGTTTTTATGCCAATACCATGCTGTTTTGATGACCACAGCTTTATAGTATATCTTAGGATCAGGGAGTGATATGCCTCCTACTCCATTCTTCTTACGCAGGATTGCTTTTGCAATACGAGGTCTTTTATGGTTCCAGACAAATTCTATAATTGTCTTTTCTAGATCTCTGAATGCCACTGAGGTTTTGAGGTTGCTTGTTACACAGAAAAGCTAGCTGATACACTGCCTTAAAACCTGAACTTTAGAGAGACTCTATTTTTGGCAAGAACTGGCTATACTGCATTTGCCGTTAAATTTTCTGCAGGAAATGTACCTGATTTGCTAACAAAGTGATGGATTCACACGTCCACTTAGCACCACACTCACAATCAATCCCTTGCCCACAAATGGATAAGGAAGTCTGCCTCCCCTGCACACACTCTCTTGAGCTCTATTTTTCTCTCTCACGGAAGCACATTTAAATGTCGAGTAATGTAAACAATACTAACTTTTAAAATCATGATTTGAAAACTATTTACAGCAGTCCACATCTTTTGCAGTGCCTGAATTCAAGCAAACACTTCCCATTTTGATTAATGAAATGAAATGCTGGTATTGGTACCATGGGAATGATGAGATTCTTCCCTAACTATGCGTTGGTAAGAAACGAAATTAGATGTCAACATCCTATCATGGGTTGAATGTTCCTTTATCCCCGTAGGCAGTAGTGTTAAATGGCGATGTATTTAGCTGAACCCATTTTGCTTGTTTTAAAAATCTTCCAGAGTTCCTTATTAAGCATCAGTTCACTCTATGTAAATGTTGTTCAGGTGTCAGTCCCTGGTGTGAGAGGTGGCCAGAACCAGAAAGGCCTAGGGTCTGCTCCAGCCATGGAGCAGACAAGGCACAGGAGGCCCTGCAGGGGCCAGAGGACAGTTGAGCCATGGAGCCAGAGAGAGCCGAAGGGTGTTAGACAACAGCAGAACAAGGTGAGAGGCAAGTGGCTGGAGAGAAGGAGGCACGCAGGGTCACACGTCAGACTCCAAATCGGAGACAGCTCCCTGCTCCTGTTCCAGCTGCTCTGCGGTTCCTGCAGGAGCGGGGAATCCTAGGGGAGCCGGCCAAGCCCTGCAGGGGAGGCGGCTATTGGCACCTGACTGCAGGGCATCTGGAAAACGAGCTCCTGGCAAGGGAGTTCTGGCTGCTGCGCACTGGGACAGATTCCTCCCATCTGCCTGCACGAGCATGTGTGTGCACACACACACGCTCACACACACGTTCTCAGTCTCACATACACTCTTTGACACACAAATGTGCATTTACGTGCTCTCTCACACAGCAGCACACTCACACACATTCTCAGTCTCATACACTCTCTCACATATATTCTCATTCACAATATACACTCTCCCACACAGACACACACCCACATTCTCACACTTATCCACACGCAAACACATGCACTCTTACATATGGACTCTCACACACACTGCATTTTCACATTCATACATATGCCCACATTCTTACACACCGCACACCCCACGCACTTACCAGTCTCACACACTTTCTCTCACATGTAAACATACGTGTTCACATACTCTCACACTTATCTACTCACTCATACACACGATGCTCACATTCACACACACAAACACACTATTCACAAGGCAGCCATACACACAGTCACACATACTGACACACAGCACTCACACCCCTCACACATACACCTGCAAACTCTTACACACACTTTCCCAGATCAAGCATTCTCATGCTTACATACAAAACACGCTATCACACCTACATACAAAGAGTTGTCAAGTCCTGTCCAGCCACATCAGCAGAGCGTCTGGCCCTCCCTGTGGCCCACACCCAGGCCATGCTGCTGCTGAACTGGAAGAACCTCTGACTCAAGCTGGGTCGCAGCTGCAGCCTCACAGTCCACCAGGCCCTCCTGCCCATGGTTACCAAGTTTTCCCCATAAAACTTAACTTTGATCTCATCCCTCTATTGCTCAGAAGCCATAGATTCCCCCTGGGTGACAGAAGAATGGCCAATCAAATCCACACGCCGGAGGCCCCATGCTTGCTGACCCCGGCGATGGGCCCTGGAAAACTGCCCCGGCACTGCCATGGCCTGGCTGCCCTCAGTCAACAGCTCTGCACCTGTCAGCATCCGCTGCCCTCCAGACTCCCCTCCAACAGAGCCCTCTGGAGGGCCTTTCTGGAGCTCTGTGGCTAAAGCCACCCACCCGTGCCCTCTCTCACACCTACTCCTGCCATGCCCTGAGGCACTGGCTACTCACAGCTCAGTCTTTCAGAATGGAAGCTCCTTGAGACAGATCCTATGTCTCATTCATCTCTATACCTCTCTTCCCTTTCTCTAATGCCCTAAACATAGAAGAAATCCATTAAAAGTGTGTTGAATTGAAGCTTACTAACTTAATCTTGATAAGGGCCAATTAATGTTGTTAATCTGGTTGATGTGGGCATCAGCCAGTTGGTATGCTGAGCACAGCAGACCAGAGATCCTGGCTGGTTCAGCATAAATCAGACCCACCAGGAGGAAAATAGTTTAGAACACAAGCCCTCTTTTTCTTCTTTTTCTTTTTTCTTTTTAGTTTATTTATTTACTTTTTCCATCAAAGAGAGAGAGAGAGAGAGAAGGAAGGCACCACCACGAGGGTCGTCCCTGTGACTAGGTCTACCTAGTCTGGGCACGGCCAGGCACATGTGCACCCAGCATGAACGAGCAGGTCCCAGATCATGAACCTGCAACTTCCCCTCATGGATCCAGTTGAATCACCACTGTACCACTGCTGTCCCCCACAGGCCCACTAAATAGTGAACCAAAAACATGCATCTGAGAACAATACCATGCAGCTAGCATTACTGAGCGCCTGTCCCAGTCATTGGGGCACAAACAACAGTTTAGGGAAGCAGAGGGCACATAACTCATCCAAGAGAATGAAGACACTATACAGATCAGAAACCACAGGAGAGCAAAGCTGTAAAGAGTAATAGAAGGAGTGGGGCAGGGAGAGAGGAGAGACTTTGGGGCTGAGAGCTGACCCTGAGGAGGCACCAGTCATGCAAGTTCTTTTCTGGGAGAAGAGATATATAGACAACGGAACAGCAAATGCAAATGAGGTTGGAGCCTTTGAAGAGAAAGGAAGCTAGGTCTCACTGTGTAGGAGGCCCTGGTATGAGGCTGGAGGGTCAGGAAGAGGCTAGATCAGGTGGAGACCCCCAAGCTGTGGGAAGGTGGGATTTTCTTTCGATTGTGGTTAGATATACGTAACTCAAAACTTAGCATCCCACCCATTTCTAAACATACTGTTTAGTATTAAGTCCATTCATACTGTTAAGCCACGCCCTCCAGAACTCTTTCTGTCTTAGAAAACTGAAACTCCACACTCATTAAACAACTTTCCATTCCTTCCTCCCCGGAGCCCCTGGCACACAATCTCCTACTTTCTGTCTCTGAATTTGTCCACTGCAAGTAGAATAAATATTCCACTTCACACACAAGGGGTCCCTTCCAAAGTTTCATGACAATACATTTTATATATATATAAAAAAAAACTATGCATGGATTCCAAAATCTTTTTGCACCAAAATAAAACATCCTTTACATTATACTTACATATTTTTTGAGAAACTTTCCAAAGTACCCTCTGACGGTATTTGTCTTTTTATGACTGGCTTATTTCATTTAGCATTGTGTCCACAGGTTTCAGCCACATCATAGCATGTATCAGAATGCCCTTCCTTCTCAAGGTTGACCAACATTCCATGGCATGGATTTTGCTTTCCCATTCATCTGTTGATGGGGACCTGGGTTCCCTCCATCTTTATGGCTTTTGTGACTAGTGTGGCTCTGAACACGGGTGTGCAAATACATATTTGAGACCTTGCTTCCAATTCTTTTAAATATACACTGAGAAGCAGAATTGCTGGGTCATATGATAGTTCTATATTTAATTAGGAGGGGGGGGGGGGGGC
>NW_006159610.1:8611123-8628658 GCF_000334495.1 Tupaia belangeri chinensis | reverse complement strand
GGTTGGGTGTATTAAAGGTGAATAATGTTAATGGGGGGGGGGGGGATGGCCATACTATCTTCCACAGAGAGGAATTTGGGTTTTGTTCTAAGTGAAACTAAAGGTCATTTGAGTGTCTCTAGCAAAAGCATGGCATGGTTTTACTTAAATGTTTAAATCACCATTTGCTCTGGTCCCACGAAGGATGGGTGATGGGGGCAAGAGCAGCAGCAGGGGAATCACAGCACCCAGAAGGTCACCATGGGAGCCCTAAGAGGCATGAGGGTGAGGCAAAGAGTATGTGAGCCCAGTCATTGAAGGAATGAAACAAGGAAGCAAGTCAGATGGGCACAGGTGAGGAAAGGTATGAAGAGCACCTGGGTTTGGGCCTGAAGCCCTGGGCACCTGGTGACATATATCACTGATAAAAATGGTGACAGCTCAGGATGCAATACCTTTAAATATAATAGCCCATGGGAGGTCCCAAACCATGTCAAACTCTCTTCTCCTTTCCCTGCTCTCCCCATGACCTCTGTTTACAACCCTAAATCTCCATTTAACCTTTGTTCTCTCAGGCCACCCTGTCTGACTCCTCATCAACACAAAGTGACTCATCAAGAAGTCACCTGCAGAACTGAGATGGCACCAGACTCTGTAGTTGGTTCTGTTGCAGGCAAGCTGGCAGGAAGTCAGACCACACCCCTGATGGAGGCGGGAGAGCCACTAGTCAGAGGCCCAGCAGCTTCTCAGCACGTCCCCATGCTCAGAAGAATAGCCACAGCATCCAAGGCCAGGTCTGGCACAGAGGGACCCTGTCCATGGGTTTGGTTCTGACCTCAGAGTCCCCATGAGTCTCACTCTTCCTTCTGGTATTCTTGTCCTTGTCATATTTCATGGATAAAGGATGGCTTTGGGGAAGGTTAGATTCATTTTTAAGCATTAGACAAATATTTACTAAGCACCTACTATGTTCTTAGCAATGTGCCAGAATGAGGGATTCAGATACAGGTCAGACAGGGACTTCGCCATTGACACATTTTCAACACAGACATCAAATGGTAAAACGAGGCCACACAAGGCTAAACACCCAATGAGAAAGAGGAAGACTGTTGTGGGTTGATGTCTGTCACCATATGAACATGGGACTTGCGCTGGCCTTCAAGGATAAACACAATTTGGGTGGAGAGAGGAGAGGAGAGGACACACCCAGCAGGGAAAGTGGCTCTTCAAGGACAAAGTCAGGAAACAGTTGAGCACATGAGGGTGGAAGGGCTGACCTAACATCACACTATGAGGAGTTGAAGATCTCAGAGATGGGCAAGAAGGAGACATGAACATCTTAATGCCCATTATCTGTCAAGCAGCATGCCTGAAGCTTCATTGCTGTTTTCCTCACTCAGTCTCCACAGCCACCCGTGACAAGTGAGATTGGGGTTATTATCCCACTTCACAGATGCACCACTGAAGCTTCACTGCAACTAAGCCTATTTTTACAGAAGACTGCCAGCTCCAGGATCTGGCCTCCAGCTAATGAGAGAAATAAGGAATCAGCGTTTTCAGTACCTGTCCATGGACCTCTCTCTGTGTTGGTGCTGTTGTTACTGTGGCTGGATAGTTTGAGTTTTGTGTGTTGGTTGGTCGGTGTGCATATGTGTGCAGGGGCAAGGAAGGGAAGATCTTTTTTCCCTTGCTTTGTTTCTTTACCTTAAAGCTCTTCTGAAAAACAAGGAGGGCTCCTTTCTTAGGGTCAGAGCAGGAGAAGAGAAAGTGTGTGGTTCTCTCTAGCAGGTGCACCACTATTCCATTTGTTTCCTATCCTCGGGGTCACCGTGTGACTTTATAGTTTGAGCCAAAAGCTATGGGAAATGGGAAGAAGTAACAAGTTGCCACAGGACTGTCCAGCTTAGCCAAATGACATGCCTTGAGCAGCAGGAAACGGGCAGAAGTAACCATAGATCAACTGAGCCTCTGGGAGCATCATGAGCCTCTATCTTCACCATTTTGAGTGAAGAGCACCCAAAGGGCTGTCTTCTGGCCCCAGAAAACCAAGAGCAGAGAGCCAGGTGGAGCAGACATGAACCCCAACTGCTGGGAGCCCCGCCTGAATCAATGACACTCTGAAAGGCCCCCTGGTTGCTAATCACTGATCTGTCCCCAACCCCTTATTTCTCAAAAGACACATCTGAGGCCCGGATTGGAGAGAGGATCTGTCAGAGTCACAGCTGGTTAGAAATTGGGTCTCCTGATTTCTAACCTACTGCTTTCTCACTATACCACCCTATCTCATCAAAGAGATTCCCTGCAGGCTGCAAGAAAATAGAGGAAATCTGAGATGCCAACCAAGTAAGCAATTAAGCAGAACAGATGCAGTCAAAAAGCATGAAAGCAAGATTTAACCTGGATAATCCCTCCATAATTCAGAGTTGATCTGTCTAAAAAGAGTTCCTGTTGATTTCCCAGGAGGCCTTTTCTTCTTCCCCCGGAGCTACAGGGAGCATTGGAACCGAATCTATTAACCCCATCGTCTTTCCAGGTGTCCGTCTTTTGTACTTAAGAAACGGGGCCCAATTTATTTCATTTTTGAATTTGTGTTTTATTACTAGGGTCTATAGTACTCAAAAATAACTTTCTTTCCCAAATGACTTAACATGTCCTCTGCTTCACACAAATTATGAGAGCCTGGACATTGACTCAGTAATGCTATTGCCTGTAAATATTGCTGACTGTCAAAGATTCTCATCATCATGGCATATTAGGGTGGAAGAGACCTCAGAGATCACCAGTTCCAAACCTGTCATTTCACAGATAAGGGCATCAAGGCCCAAGGAGGGCAATTCATCTTCCCAAGGTCTCACAGACAGTTGGTAGCAGAGCACTAGATGCCTTCCATGAGATGAGCAGGACCGTTCTAGAAATACGATTTTAGAGTAGCACAATTTTCTAAGGGCGTCATTGAAAGAGGGCCACTCTTGGTTTGTTAAAGATTCCCAATGCCAGGGCTCATGCCCCAAGGCTAGGAAGCAACCTAATCACAAAAGAAAATGGCTTGGATTGGGAAGAAACTGAAACCTCCCCAAAGAGCTAGCAGGTTACCAGGGCCTCAGACTCCAAGCTGAGCCCTTCCTTCAGACATGGATGCCAGGCACCCCTGGATGGTGGGGAGGGAGGGTGCTCAGGCAGCATGCTGAAACCTGCTTGTGACTGCTCCTGAGACCCAATAGCTTAACGCCATCGACCAGATGTTCAACCCCCGGTAGCTGGGAATCAGCCACAGTCAGAGTAGATCTCTTGCCACAGAAAGTGGCAAGAGCTACAGATCAAGGGTGTCTTTATTTTTCAGAGTCAGTTTATAGCACACTGGTGTGGGTCCCTCTACCACCAACTGATGACTTGCCCTAAAACTAAGAAGGCCCTTCCCCACACACAGGGATACTAAGAGGGAAAGGAAGGAAAAAAAAAAAAAAACAGAACCACCAAGAATCCAGAGCTCCTCTGCAGATCCCTGTCAGTAAGAGCCTTCGTGGGCCCCCAGGCTGTGTCAGTGGTCGAACATGGGAACAGTCCTCCGTAGACACGCTGGCTGAGAGTGGGGGGTGAACTGTAGCGGGAAGGTCCTGTAAGGGATCTCATTCTCTCTCTTCTCCCTCCCTAAAAAATATATAAACTTTTTTTTCTTTTCCTTTCTTTCATTTTATTTTTTACGTTTAATCACTGTACATCTTTAGAGCATACAAAATTAATTCTCCCAGTATGAAAACACTGCACATTAGTCCAATCAAAGATACACCAAACACATTATCATCAATAGATAATTTTCCATTTTTATGGCTGCTAAATATTTTGCTTTTGTTTTTTCTCCTTAATTTTTTTAAAGAGCCCTTTGGGAGCAGCAGATGGCGTAATAGTTATATTGCTGGACTCCCACATAGTCGACCATGGTTCAAGTCCTAGACCTGGCAGATTCAAACTCACACTGGACACATGTGTGTGTGCGCCCAAAATTCCAATAGCCTGGAGGAGAAGGGACTATGGCATGGCCACCCTCCCAGGGAGAGGGGTGATTTCTCACTTTTTGTCTTTCTCTGTTTCTCCAGCGAGCACACAAGTCCTATAGCAAAAATCTCTCTTAAATAAATAAAATTTTAAAAGAACCCCATGAGCTCCCCCACCCAATGAGTACCTGGCTCACATCTCTCTTATGTGATTTCTCAAATTCCTTGTCTAAGTCAAAGAATCTCCTGCCTAAAATCCCTGTATCCTGGTTCTTGCTGCCCATAACAGTCCCCTCTTTTCAACTCTGGGCCACCCACCACTGTGTTCTTCGTGTCCTCCACAGACTGGCCAAGGTGGGGTGATAGCTAGGAAACCAACCCCTTTGCTCCTTTTCTAACTAGATTTGGAAATGCCAACAGCTGCATCCCAGAGGCTGAGGGCCCCAGGAACCCAGCTAACTAGTGAGAAAGTAGAACCATAACTATCCAACAGCTACTGTGGATCCTGGTCTGCACCCTCTCCATGGAGAAAGTGTCCAGTATTTACTAGAAAACTCATGTGCAGGAACTGCCACCCTGACAGAATAGCAAGACTGAATAAAAAGGCTACCATGTAACCAGCATAGGAGAATATGACCTTTGATGGGCCAAGGTTCTCATCCATACCAAGCCATCTCTGAAGGACCAACTGCTCAGACAAAGCAGCCAACCAGGAACTTCAGCAGCGATGGCAGAGCCTTAGGCCTGTCCTGAATGAAGGCACCTGTCCTGAAGGGCCAGTTTCAGGAAGGAGAGCCTCAATTGCCCAGGAGGGGTGAGTGGGCCCACGGGCTCTGAGCTATTAGAGTTGGATCTCTGGGTGATTCACCTTCCGTTGAGACAGAAAGCCCCAGTGGCTCAAGCCTTAACATTCTGGCCTTGACAAAAGAAGTTTTCTCTTTATCCTTTCCTCCTATGGAAAGCAGAGCCACTGCAGGGGAATTTGACCGAGCCCCAGTTGACCTATTCAAGACGAAACACCTTCTTAGAGCCTCTCCTCTCACTGTATTTAAAAATAAATTTCAGATATCTGCAAAAGGTTAAGTACAGTGGAAAGGTAAGATAACTTCCTCATGTATCACCAATGACTAGGAAGTGTCATCATAGAACAGTACTCTATAAATATTTGTTAAATGAAACAACTTAAAAATCAATAAAAGAAACAGGTTTCGTGTTTTGAGGTTTTTTTTAGAGACAAGGTTTCACTATGTTGCTCAGGCTGGCCTCAAACCTACCATCCTCCTGTCTCAGTATCCTAACGAGCTGGGATTACAAGTGTGAGGCAGGACACCCAGAGACCTGAGAATCAAGTTTCTTTTATATGAAGATACCTATATTACCATACACAGAGCCAGAAGTAAAAACAGTAACGGCAAAGATTGGTAGAGTTTATCATCTAGAAATTTAAAACTTCTGAATGTAAAAAATAAAGATAAATAAAATGTAAAAGTACATAACAAACGGGAAAATTTTTTCTCTAGTATATAAGACAAAATTTCCATGTCATACTTAATATAAAAAGAGTTAATACAAGTCAAAATGAAAAAATTCTAATAAAAATGAAAGCAATTTTAAAAAGCACAAGTGGCCAATAAAAATGTCCAAACATATAAAAATGTCCAACATCATTAATAATCAAAGAGCTTGTCTTTTTTTAACCTGAGAAAATTTACATAGTTTGAAAATAATGAAACACCTAGTACTAGCAGAGTTATGACAAAGTGGGTATTCTCAGATTCTGTTAATGGGAAAGCAAATTAGTCCAAACTTCCTGAAAAGTGTTTTTATAATAATATCAAAATCTTTTAAATGTATTGGGTCACCAGAAAGTCATGACGTATTTTTTCTATGTTTTTCTATGTAAAAATGTGTCATGATTTTTCCAACAACCCAATTTATATCTTTTGATGCAGAACTAGCACTTTTCTAAACTTACCTTCAAGCAATCTTCTGAGATTTATTTAAAGACACATGAACAAATTTACTAGTCATGGTATTATTTATAACAACAAAATTTACAAACAACCTAAAGTTCCAATAATGGAGAGAGACATTTTAAAGTAAATTATTGATTTCTATATAATAGAATACTTTGCAGTTATTAAAAATCAAAGTGTTGAAAAATATTTAACATTGGAAAATGTCCAAAATCTATTGCAGAGTGGGGGAAAAAGCAGTCTATAAATCGGCTCTTACAGCAATTCTGTTTTAAAAAGTACATACATATGTATGTAGAAAGAAACATTAACAGTGCTTATCTGTATTAAAGAGATTATGGATGATTTGGCCTGTGTGTGTGTGTTTCAAATTTCCACCGAGAGCATGTTTCTTTTTTTCAGATGGAGATAGCACAGGTAAGTGCTTGGTCTTGGTTTAATTCTGGGTTCCATAATTTACCAGGCATATAATTGAGGACAAGATATCTACTTCCTCTGCACTTGTCTTACCATCTGTAAAAAAACGGTCAGAATTACATAAAATAATCTCTATGAAGTACTGTGCAAAATTCCTGGCACACAGTAAACGTTTGATAAACATCAGGTGCTGTGGTTAGAGAAAACGAATAGTAACTATTCTCTAGAAAGAGAAAAGAAAACAGGCTGGCCCTGTGGCCTGGTGGTTAAGGGAGCCAGATCCCACATGGCAGGCCAAGCAGTCCCAGACCAGGCAACTTAAAAACATACCTGGCACGTGAACGTGTGTGCCCAGAATCCCAAGAGGGTGGAGAAATGGAAAAGGTTTGTGACATGACCATGCCACAAAGGGAGAGGGGAAGAGGGAACCCTTTCTTCTCCTTTCCTTTCCCTCTCTGTCTCTGTCTCTGTCTCTCTCTGGCAAGTATACCTGCCCTCTGACAAAGTTAAAGAAAAAAGAACATATTTTGTGATTGGCCTTGGCTTCTGCTGTGGTCTAACAGAATCTACCTAACTGCCTGTTCAGTTGAAAGACTGGCTCTCTCCACAAGGAGAAAAAGCCCATCTGGTTGGAGGTCCTCCACCTCGAGCCATTGGATTGGAGCGCCCGCTTGCCACCATTCAAGCCCCCATTAATGTGCTAACTCCTAAGTTCACAGTGCTTAGAGCCACAGTGGAGCAAGACTATCTAGGAAAATGTTTTTGAAGTTCAAAACCCTCGTAAGCAAGCCAGTCGGGACAAAGCCCGGTCTGGAGATGAGATGTAGCAGTGATGCAGTGACTCTGCCCTCAAGTCCAGGACACACAGACACCCAGAGTCAATGAGTGAACACCCACAAGCAAAAACAGGTCATTGTCTTTGAAGTGCTCCCATTCGGTGAGGCCCGGAAGTGGAGTCAGCATGACTTGTCAAAACCCTGACACCCTCCCTCCCAGAAATGCAGACACCAGACACTAGCCCCAAGCCACCAACAAGGGCCCCTCTGCAGTGAGCAGCCTACAGGGTGGGAGGTGAATTTCCAGGTATCAGAGTGCCATGTGCAGCCCATTCCCTGACCGAGAGTCACCTGACCCTCCAGCCTGTGGCCCTGTCTATATCCCATCCTGAATGCTGATATGTGTCACTCTGCTTGAAACCTTTTCTCTGTCTGTGCACTCTTTCTAGATTAGCTCTCACCAGAGTGGCTGTCACGGCTTCCTTCAGCTCCACACACAGTGCCATTCCTTCCAGCACAAGGTGACTCACTGGCCACAAGCTCCTTTTCTCCCTAAGAGTCACAGTGACGTGGAAGTCCTCTTTCTATCTCAGTCCCAAGTGCAGCAGCTGCCCCACGGTCTGACTCTACATGCAAAGTTCTGCTGGTGGAACCTGGTTGCCAAGTCCAAACTGGAGGGCCCATATGATGCAGCTACTATGGCCAGGAGGGGCCTCCCCCTATGGCTGACATCTACCACCCACAAGGCTGTGCAAGAATCAATGAAAAATGTCCTGGGGAAGTGGAGGAACAGCCCTCTCTGTTATGGTCTGTTTGGCAGAGAGAAGGTTGTCTTTTAAGATTTCATAGATTAAATTCATGATGCCGGGGGCAGCAGAGGGTGTAGTGGTTATGTCACTGGACTTCCACGGGACCTCTCTCTCTCTCTCCTCTCTCTCTCTCTCTCTCTCTCTCTCTCTCTCTCTCTTTCGTGTATGCACGTACCCTAAGACAAAAACCCCTTTAAAATAAAATCATGATGGCATGGGCTTTCTGGGCCTTCCCCTACCTGTCGAGGTCCTGACGATCCTGGTACAGAGAGAAAATGAGGGGCTATATCTCCACAGTGATTATCACTACTCAGCAGCACTCCTCCCAATGCTAATTGCCAACCCAGTAGAGGAACTCCATCTGACCACAGGCTCCTCTAAGGCCAACCTACAATCTAGACCTATAGCCTGCCTTAGCATCAGGTGAAGGATTAGCAGACAGCAGACACCCTGGTGGAAAGAGCCTAACTTACCCCAGCTGGAGGCTGCATAATCTTGGCCTAGCTCCTCACCCTTTACAAAACCGTTTCTCCATCACTGGAATAAAGAATACCCTCCGTGAAGGGTTGTGGTGAGGTCTAAGTCAGACAAAGAACATAAGGTACATGGGACCTGGTGAGAGGGTACATGGGACCTGACAGAATAGCAAGACTGAATAAAAAGGCTACCATGTAACCAGCATAGGAGAATATGACCTTTGATGGGCCAAGGCAATGACAGCCATTATCATCGTTAACCACATTTTCTGTCTCGCTGGCCATTTCTAAAACATACCGAAGCCACACACTCAAGAGCAACTCCATGAATTCAATGACAGTATCGTGAGCATTCATTTCATTCACCTCTGTGTCCCTCACCTACCGCCCTGCCAGGCATATTACAGAGAGCAGACCCTTAAATGTTTGTTGAAGGAATAACTTAACGAATGCCATTTGGTCTCTGAAATGCACCTTCTGTATTTTATCATTTCATGAATGATGTATTATTCTGTGACCTTTTAGATTTCCATTTACACGTGCATCTAGATTAAATCCTGATTTATTTCCATGACCCTGAAGAACACACAGCTCTTTTTTTCTACTCTATCCTGCCTACATGGATACAAGCCCTATGCCTAATGTGTCCTTTTGTGTAACCAACCACCCTGAAACTCTGTGGCTTCAAACAACAATAGTTTATGATTACCCCAGTTCTGTGGGCTGATCAGGTGGATCTTCTACAGCTCCTGCCTGGACTCACTCTTTGTTTGCCATCAGACCACAGCTGAAATGTCCGGCCCCAGATGGCCTCACTCCCAGCTGTCAGCTGGGCCTCCTTCTCTCCTACAGTGATGGAGCCCAGGCCTGCTTGCCTGACAAAAGGGGTGGCCCAAGAGGGCAAAGTCAGAAGCTTTGAGACCTCTGTAGCTCTAAAACTAGCTCAGCAACACATCCACCATATTCAGTAGTCAACACAAATCCCAAGATGGATGCAATTGTTTTTAGGGGGAAGGAATTTGGAGGGAAGAGCAGACTCCACCTGCAGATGGAAAGAGCTTCAAAAAAAATCTGGTCAGGTTTTCAAACCAGATCAAGTGAAAAAAATACACATTTACCTTGACCCATATAGATTTAGGGGAACAGCACACATCCCCATGTGGACCCACAAAAATTCAAGAGTATCTGACATGAAGAAATAACTTTCCTCCGAACTAGGAATTTTCAAGGCCGTTCAGGGTTGCCTGAAACTTCCTCTCCCTGGGTGATTTCATTTACTCTCATTATTTCAATGCCATCTATATGCTAATGGCCCTCAAATTTACACCTCCAGCTCAGCTTCTGACTCACATATTCAGCCCTTGATTTTCTCCCAAACTTGCTCCACCTTAGTCTTCCCAGTCTCGGGAAAGAAAATCATCAGCTACCCAATTGCTGAGGCCACAAATCGAGTTTGTCCTCGGTTGCTCTCTCTGCTTCACCTCCCATTTTCCATCCATCAACAAATCCCGCAGCTCCCCCTCTAAACCACCTCTCCCATCTCTACTGCTATATCATTTTCCTAAGGCTGCCACAGCAAACTGCCTCAAACTGAAAGGCATCACCTCACCGTCCTGGGGGCCAGTAGTCCAAAGTTTTGGAAGAGCCATGCTCCTCTGAAGCCTCTGTGGGGAATCCTTCCCTGTCTCTTCCTAGTTTCTGGCGGTGGCCTAGGCAGTCACTGGATTACAGCTGCATCACTCATTGTCTGCCTTGGTCATCAAACGGCACTCTCTCTGGGTGTCTCTGTATCCATGCCCAAATCTCCCTCTTCTTAAAACGATACAAGCTGTATTGGATTGCGCCCATCCTAATCCAGTATGGCTCACCTTAACTTATTACATCCATAAAGACCTTATTTCTGAATAAGGTCACAGTCACAGGTACCTGGGGTTTGGACTTGATATATCTTGGTGGTGGGGGGCAGGGATACAATTTTCCCATAATAACTAGTATGATCTTGGTCTCTCACTGCAATGGACTTTTTGACTAGTCCATATTCCACTCCTAACATCCTACCACAAAATCTTAGACCAAAATCTAAACCCCTCACTTGGCACTCAAAGCCCTAAGCCAGTATCTGGCAGCCTTTCTCAGCCATGTTTCCCACCACCCTCCTCTTTGCCCTCATGCTATAGCCATGATGAGCTCTGCTCTGTCCCTGAAAACCCAAGGCTCTCCCAAGCAAGCGTCTTTTCACTAGCTGCTTCCCGGGCCTGGAATGCCATACTCAGGATTCAAATGACTCACTCTCCTTGTCATCCAGATGTAGGCTTAGACATCACCTTTTCCCTCTCTCCCTCTGTCTGTCTCTCTCTGATCAAACTGGAAAATATAACAATGATAATAAATAAAGTTAAATAAATTAAAAAAAAAAAAAGACATCACCTCTTCAGAGCTCTTCCCAGTCACTCTCTGTTGCACTGCCTAATCTGACTCCTTACCTAGCACTTGCAACCCCGGGGTTTGTTCCCTTATTTGTGGACGTATTGCCCGTCTCTCCTCTCCCCCAACTGTGATGTGAGCAGGGCTGTGCTGCTACCACACTCGCTGTGATATTCACAAGATTCTTCATACCTGGAGTAGTGCCTGGCACAAAGCAAGTGATCAATAAGTATTTATTGAATGAACAAATTGCTTCTTGATTCCCAAGTCCAAGAGACATTTTTCAATCTTTATCCTGCAGAATCCACAGCATGTGAAAGGAGCAATCGCTCCTTCTTCTTAAAATTCTCTACCACTGGAACCATCAGATGGCGTAGTAATTACGTTGTCGCTGGACTCCCACACGGCTAACCGCAGTTCGAGTCCCAGACCCAGTGGTTTGAAAATCATGCCAGGCAGGTGTGTATGAATGTCCAAGATCCTGGGAGGAGAAGAGATTGTATGTGGCTGTTTTCCCGGGGGGGGGGTGGTTTCTTGTTTTCCTTCTCACTACCTCTGTCTCTTTCTCTCTCCAGTGAGCATACACATTCTAAGGCAAAAAAAAACTCTAAAAAAAACAAAAAAAAATACTCTACCATCTCTTCCCACTCCCAAACCTGGTTCTCCCTACTATAACTTCCTCTGCCTCCTTCGCACACCCTCCTCCTCGGTGCCTTTAATACTAGTAACCTTGGAGTTTGGTTTTGGGTCCTGTGGTAGATAGAATAATGGCTCCCAATGATGTTCGTGTCCTAATCCCTGGAGCCTGTGAATATATTACGTGGTTAAGGATCTATAGTGTGGAGATTACCTTGCACCACCTGTGTGGCCCAAAACCATCACAAGTGTCCGTACTTAAGGGAAGCAGAAGAAGCAGTGGCCGAGAAAAATGTGTGAAGACAAAGCAGAGGTGAAAGTGAGATGGCCATGAGCCAAGAAAAGCGGGAAAGGGCGCAGGACAGCCTCTCCCCAGAGCCTCTCAGAGGGACACAGCTCCGCCACACCTTGATTTAGCTCCACAGGACCCACCGTAGCTTTAGACAGCGTAGTTGTCTTCTCATCCTACACATTTCTTCGGGCAACCTCATCTTCACTTACGACTTCATGGCCATCATCTATAAGTGGATGTTCCTCCTCTCAAAGCCAGACTTCTATATCCAACAGCTTGGGTTTTCCAAACTCCAGACGTCCTTAGCTCAACCCCTCTCCTGCTCCGCCCCAACCCATTTCTCCCCCATCTCTGTCTCGGGTGATGCCAGCGTCGTGCATCCATCCTCCCAAGCAGGATGCGTCAAGGACTCTCCCCTCTTCACCCCAATGTCCAGTGGAATTCTTGAAATTCTCAGGTCCTGGTTTTGTCCCATGAACTTGCCCCTTGCTTCTATCACAGGCCTCTTCATTTCCTGCCTGGATTCCTACCATAACCTCCTTACTGTGTTCCCAGCACCTGACCTTAAACTCAAATCCAGCCTCCATGCTGTATTTTTCTTTTTTAAATGCAAATATCTTACCACATCCCTCCTTTCATAGATTCTTCTGAATTAAAAATCAAGTTACTAAACCCAGCTCACAGGCTTCCCTCGTCTGCCTCCCACCCTGCCATCCCAGCCTCACCCACTCCGTACCAAGGCTCTCACATCCCGCTCCTCCCCATGCACAACTTTGTCAGAGGACAGGGAGGGAGAGAAGGGAAGAGAGAGGAAATGGAGAAAAATGCTGGTTTTATTACCAGATCTTCCCTTCACTCTCTATTCCTTCCTGGAGTCCCCATCTGCCCAACCCCCAATTCAAAGAGAATGGAAACCCCCCTCCATGTAAGACATGGGCCCACGTTGATATCAACTCTCACACATTCTCATTCCTCCTGAAGACTCACCCAAAACATGCAAAATCACACCCTGAAATGCAAATTCATGTACTCTTATTCCATTACAGACAGGCCCACCCCCAGAAACACCAACAGAGAAGATACAGGCAGATGCTCTTTCAACTAAAATCATCTTTACAGTTCTCTCCCACAGACACAGCCTGAAGACACAAACACCCAAAGCAGGGAAAGCAGATAACTTCCCGGCCTAGGGAGCAAGACAATACGCAGATCGGCCCAAGGGTGGGATGCACAGGGGCGGGAGAAGGGTTGAGGGTACTGGGAAAGATGAGGAATGACCACAGAGGAGTCATCTGGGACGTGTTCCTTCACCACTACCCCCTAAGCTGTGGTGAGAGGCCAAGCTTCCTGCTGCTAAACAGTAAGGAAACAAAGACCCTTAGCAGTAATAATAACAGCAGTTAAGGACAGCGGTCACCGCACACTCCCTTAATCCCCACAGCAAGCCCATGGGCAGGTATCATAATTATCTCCGTTTAACAAGGTGCAAAGCCTTGAAGTGACTTGTCCAACATCGCATTGCTGGGGAGTGGAAGAGCTTGGATTCCTGCCCAGGCTGTCATATCCCATGTTCTTACCTACCTCCCAGTACAAGACCCTGCCCAGGAGTAGCTCAGACCACAGGCATTCACATGCCCAAGTGGGGAACTAGGTGTCTCCTTTCCTTGCAAGTAAGCACAGAATAGGAGGAGACAACAGGTACTAATGGGACAGATGCTGACCTCATGGGGAGACCAAGACCCAAATCCTAGCTCTGCCACCTAGCTGTGGGAGCTTTAGCAAGTTAGTTAACCTCTCTGCATATCAGAATCCTCAGGCTACAGATAAAGATATTAATACCTACTTGGTTGAGTGTTATTAGAGTTAAAGGAGACGCTGTATATAAAATACTAAGCACAGTGCTTAGCAAACAGCAAGCACTCAATAAATAAATCCTTCCTTCTTGTTGTTCCAACAAGTATTGGGACGGCAGGAAAGTCACGATGCGTTTTTGTATAGAAATACAGAAAAATACGTGGTGACTTTCCTAACAACCTAATAGTTATTCTTCAACTCCCCGAATATGATGCTTTCCAGAAGCATTAGAAGGGCAATTGCAGATTCTGGCCCTTGGGCATGTATATTGTTTGACCAATAAAGTATATTAAAGGCACACAACTGAGCCAGCGAGAATGGCCACAAGACAAGCCACATGGCACCTAATAGCTTTCGCTATTACAGACTGCCACCCCCAGGCCCTGCAGGCATTTGGGTTCTCAACCGCCGTGTTAGAATCGAGGTGGCCTAAAACTGTCTGCTTCCAAGCTACAGAGTGAGATTTTTCCAGGGTGGGGCCCTGCACTGCTGTTTAAACCCTTGTCCATACTCCCACCTGAGAACCACTGAATTAAAGAGTAAAGAGACACTCTGTGTTTTCCAACAAGATGCACAGCTCCGGGGTGAATGAAGTGACCTGCAAGGCTGCCAACTTCGGATGTTTCTTTCTCACCAAACAGGGAAATAAACAAAGGCCATCTTTCTGTTCCTGGAAAGAAATGGCCCTCTTAAAATAGGATTTCCAGGAGAGCTCACAGAGGAAGCCACTGGGCCTCCCTCATCCAGATTTCAGAAGCCAACAAAGCTAGGCACGGCAGGGACAGGAAGGGCTCCCTGGCCAGATGTAGCCTTTGGGGAGGAGGTGGGGCTGAGGCAGAAGGGCAAAGTCCAGGGGGACAGATGTCCTGCCTGCAGACAGAACACAACAGTCCTCATCTGACCTCTCCTGCAGCCAGGAAGGGAACTCTGAGGGCAACACCAGGGAACAGAGCCAAGGGTGGCTCCACATGGCACTCGTGCTGTCCGGGAACAAAGCTTGGAGTCACAAGCCTGGCCTGAGTCGTGCTGACTGACTCAGTGTGCAACCAAAAGTGGCCCTAAACCATTTCTTCAGCAAAGTAATTACACCAGAGCTAAAGGTCATGCAGCAGCCGGGGACTCCAGACCCGCCGCAGGCCTAGAGTTTTTCCTCTACCTCGAGCTGGGATCATGTGACCAATCCCCCTCACCAGGCCCAGAAGCCCCCACAGCCACAACCCACCCAAAGCCTCATCAGTGAGCAAGTGACAAAGAACCTCAAGCAGGCCTTGCAGAGCCCGGTCCCCGCCAGGCGAGAGCCGAACCTCAAGCAGGCCTTGCAGAGCCCAGTCCCAGCGTCAGGCTCTCAGCCCCCGCTCCCGGCTTGGACTCCATTTCTGGCAGATGAGCCCCTATGCCCTTTGCATCCAGTCTCTGAGCCCAGCTTGCCTTCCTGTTGTCCCTAAATGAAGGACTCTTATGGAGGCCCTTCACTGTAAGGGACAGACAGCTCCAGAAAAACTTCTGATGCAGGCTCAGACGGCCAGTGTCCTCTGTGCCTGGGTTCTGCACTGGTAGGACATGGTGACTCCGGGGCTGTGCTCCCCTCTGCTGAGTGCCAGAAGCCTGAGATCCTTCCAGTTCTGACTGGTGAACCCAGAGTGCCTGCATCGCCACCCCCAGCTGTTCCTGCCCTCTGTGCTTCACCATGTCACCCCTCTTGCTTGGTTCCAAATGTTACCTTGAACAGAGAAAAAGTAATTAGCGCATTTCTTATGCTTCTATTTGTACTTCTTTGCCCATGGCGTTTCTTGTTTGTTTGTTGTTGTTGTTTTTGAGTTATTTTTGGTATAAGAAAACACTCATATCATTTTTTATCCCGATCAGCAAATAAAAACAAGTTCTCACTATTTAGTTCACTTACAGAAAGGTATATCCAGCTGGAATTCATATATAATTTTGCTGATCATAAAGTTTAATTGACTGCTGCCTAGAGAACAGAACACAGACATCAGCACAATTACCGAACTTGTAAGTACTGTATACATAAAGGGAATCCTCAACTGCATATATTCAGCATTTGACAAACCTAACCTTTCTTTACTACTTTACACATGGAAACCCCTAAAGTTTAAACCACAGTTCACATATAAAATTTGGGCTTTAATTCATCAGCTTTTAGTAAACATTGCAGGCTCTCTCATGAAGGACCTGCTTCCTGGGCAGCATTCATTCCTTCCTCTTCTCTTGAAGACCAGCTGTATGTCAGGCTGGGTGCAACATAGCACCTGACCTCATGGAGCTGACAACATATGTCAGACAGGCGATAAATAAGAAAGCAAACAAATGGGACCAGCAGTTGGCATAATGGCTATGTTGATAGACTCCCATGTAGTCAACCGAGGTTCAAGTCCCAGATCCGGTGGCTTAAACTCATGCCAAGCACAGGTGCGTGCATGCCCAAGATCCCGAGAGGAGAATGGAGGAGAAGGGATTGCGGCGTGACCATCCCCCCTGGGGGGTGATTTCTCACTTTCTGTCTCTCTGTCTCTCTCTGTCTTTCTGGTGAGTGCACACACCCTATAGCAAAAGCCTCCCCCCCCCAAAAAAAAAAGAAAGAAAGAAAGAAACCAATACATTGTGTTATTTATGCTATGGATAAAAGAATCAGGATACTGTAACGAAAATAAATGGGGGACATCCCCATAGCAATGACCACATTAGTGCCCAGATTTTGATTTCTAATGCCATTCGCCATAAAAGAAACTAGGGTTCCTTAGAAAAATGGCTAATTCTAAAGTTGGGGCAAGAAATACACAAGATATTTCTGGAGCATCTTGCAAGTGCCAGCAAGTAAGAAAGTGCTCGAAGAATAAATAAATAAATAAATAACCCACATGGATGGAGCAAGGTCAGAGGAACAGAAAGAGCCCCCATAGTCCAAAGTTGGAACAAATAGACTTAAAAAATAAAGTAGCATTGGATTATAACCCAAAGTATAAAATCAATATTCATGAGTTCACACCGATATGAATAAATGATTGAATATATTAACAAATGGAAAAGAAACAGATCTCTCATGCAGAAAAACTCCAGATAATTTATGTAAATACCCCATCCTAAAGGAAGAGAACCATAATGCCCAACCCCTTAGGTGTGGGCTGTGCCTGGTGACTCCTTCCTTCCACAGAAGGAAAAGGAGAAAAGTGAGTAGCTTCAGAGAACTCTGACAAACACTATTTCTGCCAGGTGATCCCAGTCAACATCCACAATCATCCATGCTGATGCAATGTACCCTTAATATGATGTGAGAAAATGACATCACTATTTCTCTGTGCTCTTCCTCCCCAAAACCCATAACCAGACTCATGAGAAAGACCACATTTGCGTTCCAACAAAGGGGCATCTGCAGCCTGCCTGGCCAGCACTCCTCCAAACTGTTGACGTCATCAAAAACAAGGAAACACAAGAACTAAATATAAAGAAGAGTCTTTCCTGGTTGGGATCCTGGGACAGAAAAAGAACATCAGGTAAAAATTAAGGGACTCTGAATAAATTATGGACTTCAGTTAGTACTGATAAATCAGTATTGGTTCAGTAACTGAAAGAAACAAACCACACTGATGTATAATATTACAAATGGGGGAGACCCAAGCGCAGTGGTGCAGACGTAGCCTAACACACCACAATGCTAGAAGCCATATGGAAGGTTGGGGTTCAGTTCCCAGGTCAACCTATACATAACAGGGGCATGTGTGTGTCTGTGATGCTGGCTGGCTGGGAAGGCCAGGGAGTATTGCAGTATGAAAACCACTGAAGGATGTTTGTCTAGGGCCAGCTGGTAGCATGGTGGTTAGGGCACTGGACTCCCATATGGCTGAGCATGGTTCAAGTTCCAGACCTGGCAACTTGCTTTCTCACTTTC
>NW_006159610.1:8587662-8611092 GCF_000334495.1 Tupaia belangeri chinensis | reverse complement strand
TCCCTTTCCCTTTCTGTCTCTGGTGAGTGCACATGCTCTATGGCAAATTTAAAAACAATAACAATAAATAAAATTAAATAAATAATTCTTTTTAAAAAAATCATGCTTGTTTCTCAAAGGGAACTGGGGGAAGAAAAGAGGGGGGGAAGAATAGAGGATACTGGGATCAGCTGCAGTGGCACATGAAGCTAACTGCTACTCAGAAGCTGAGGGCACATGGGAATCCCAGGTTCAATTCCTAGCCCACCCTAAACAGGCCAGGGGTAGTGCATGCTGCACACCTGTAGTCCTAGCTAGCTGGGAGGCCAAGGGAAAAGGATCCCAAAATGGGGAAGCCTTGTCAAAAAACAGTCAACCAAAATCTCCCCTCCCCCTTTCCTCTCATAAATAAATAAATCGAATTAAAAAAAAAAAAAGAGGACATTGTGAACAACTTCTATGTAGGTACTCTATACTATCTATTCTGTTTTTCTGTAAACCTAATACCATCCTAAGAAATAAAATCTACTAATAAATAAATACATAGAGAGAGTACCCTACTTTAAACAATGTGGTCTGAGAAAGTCTCACTGGAAAGGTAATTCTAAGTCTGGATGTGAAGGTCTGTGTGCTGTGAAGAGGAGAGTGTTCGGACCTTAGGAAAGGGTACGTGCAAAGGCCCTCTGGCAGGAAAGATGCTGGCACATCTAATGACCACTGGGCAGGCCAAACGGGGTATAACGAAAGGTGAAATTAGACCCTTATTCAGATATTCATTGGATTTAAGCTGACTGATGAATGGTGAAAAAAAGAACAAAATTAAAGAATATCTAGAAAATGTTGAGACAAGTTCATTGAAGATTATGTCTAAAAGATAAAGTTTAACTTGGGCTTCTATAATTTGTTGTATCTCTGAGAACAAAACCATCTTGAAGACATACAAGGCACCTTTTGTACATGGTTTTAGGAATTAAAGAAAGTGGGGAACCACTTTACTTTCTACACATAATGCTTGTCTTTAACAGCCTGACCAAATTTTGAAACAGGGCATGTTTTTTTCAATGCCTTCCCTACTACACTGCATCTCCCGAGTTCAGCACTAAAGCCGCCATCACCCCCCACAAACACACAAACACATCCAGTTTGCATTACTCCCCAACACACACACACACACACACACACACACACACACACACACATACTTCTCTACCCTCACTTTCAGAAGGACTAAACGCACCTGGACCCTAGACTAAACTCATCAGGGCCATCTTCTCCCTTCCTGCGTCTTGTTTCCCCAGACCTCAGGAAGGAATTGGCAGTGTCAACTGTGAACTCATTCTTCATAAGGACACATATGGTTCATCCTCAAAAGTACGAATTTTTACATCGATCTCATGAAAGTAAGAATACATTAAGCTAAAATACAAATCTTAGCTAATATACATTTTAGGAGGTCCGCCAATCTAGTGGGAGGGATATTTTGTCGAATGGAAACTTTTAGCAGCCTCTTCCATCCTACCACATGGACAACTAACACTGCCAATACAGAGGTTCCATTTTGTCAGTAATAGCTTCAGTCTATTTTCTTCAGTTATTTCTAAACCCTTTGAACCAAATCATATGCCATCTTGTTCTCTAAGGGTAAGAATAGCAAAGTATTAACTTTGATACTATGGAAAGCTCCTAGTAAATTTCTAAAGGTTGATAAAAGTATAATATGTTGAATTTCATAGTTTTGTTGTTGCTGATTTTTAGGAAAGTTTTTACTATAGGGCACTCGCCAGAGAGAGACAGAGAGACAGAAAGTGAGAAATCACCCTCCAGGGAGAATGGCCAAGCCACAATCCCTTCTCGTCTAGTCTCCTCTCAGGATTTTGGGCACACATGTACATGCTTCCAGCATAATATTTAAGCTACCAGGTCCAGGACTCAATCCATCATTAGCCGTGTGGAAGTCTAAGACCTTAACCATCACATCACCTGCTAGTCCCCAACCCTGGCTTTCTAAACGCAGATGAGGATTCCTAGTGGACACCTGACACAGGTTTTACAACTCGTTGTTGGTGGATTAAAGTGTGTCCTATGTCACCCCGGGAGAAGACTTGTAGAAATCTGTGCCTTCTTTCGTCCCAGCTTCATTATTAATGCATTGTCCCTCCGCCAATTTTGCTTTGAAATTTTTTGCTGTAGTAAATTATAACTGTAAGTATACGCTCAGTCTTGTGAATCCACCAAGTTTAGAAACTCATCTGACACCTGACACACTGTATCTGCATATCTGCAAACGAGTTCAATACGTCAGTACTGCTAATGTGGAAAACGACATAGAGATTCCTCAGAAACCTTCAAACAGAACTACCATATGACTCAGTAATTCCACTCTTAGGTATTTACTCAAAGGATAGAAAAACCCTCAGTGAGAGAAACACTTGTACAGCCATGTTTATTGCAGCATTATTTACAATTGCTAGGACATGGAATCAACCCAAATGTCCCAAAATATTTGAGTGGATTTAAAAAGAGTGGCATATGTACTCTATGGAATACTTTCCAGCCATAAAAACAATGAGACCCTGACATTTGATACAAAATGGGTGAATATGGAAGACTTAATGCTAAGCAAGGCAAGACAGACTATGAAAGACAGACTGTATGTCCCCGCTCAATATATATCAAATGTCTGGGCTCTACAGCAGAAACTGAAAGATTGGAAGGTATAATAACAGGGAACACACACACACACACACAAGCCCAGTGTGAGTTTTAAGCCACCAGGTCTGGGACTCAAACTGCGGTTTCCTATCTGGGAGTACAGCAATGTAACCATTATGCTGGTCCCAAATTTCATAGTTTTAAAATATTCATTAGGTAGGAGCCAGCAGATGGCATGGTGGTTAAGGTGCTGGACTCCCACATGGCTGACCAGAGTTCAAGTTCAAGTTCAGAACCTTTTGGCTTTCTCTCTCTCTCTCTCTCTCTCTCTCTCTCTCTCTCTCTCTCTGTCCCTCCCTCTCTCTGGTGAGTGCACGTGCCCTGTAGCAATTTTTTTTGAGAGGTTTTTGCTATAGGGTACGTGCGCTCGCCAGAAAGACAGAGAGAGACAAAGAGACAGAAAGCAAGAAATCCAGGGGGGATGGCCATGCCGCAATCCCTTCTCCATTCTCCTCTCGGGATCTTGGGCACGCATGCACACACACCTGACATGAGTTTAAGCCACTGGGTCTGAGACTTGAACCACGGTCAACTACATGGGAGTCCAGCAACATAGCCATTATGCCAACTGCTGGTCCCCCCTATAGCAAATTTTAAAAATAATAATAATGATAAATAAAATTAAATAATTTTAATGTAATCATTAAGCACATGTTTATTATGACCCAGGATTGTCCTGAATGCTGGGGATACAATGATGTTCAAATCAGACAGTGTCTACACTCTTAAAGAGCTTATTTTCAGGCCAACCCTTGATGTGGTGGTTAAAACAGCAAGATCCTACATGGCTGAGTGCACAGTTAAGTCTGGGACCTGGTGGCTTGAGAAACATGCCGCGTGTGTGTGTTTGTCTGTGTGTGTGTGTGTGTTGTGTGTATGCCCAAAATCCCAAAAGTAGGGAAAAATGGAGGAAAAGAGATTGCAGCATTATCATGCCCCATGGGGCGGGGGGTGCTTTCTCACTTTCCCTATTTCTCTGTGTCTCTATGTCTCTCCATCTCTCTCCAACAAGTGCCTATGCTCTTTGGCAAATCAAAAGAAGGGAAATGAAAAAGGAGCTTATTTTCAAGTTAAATTTAGTTAATGCCAAAAATCCAATAGAAAATGGGGGGCTGGCCTTAGAGATCAACAGGAATTTATGACCTGCCATATAAGAACAGGAAAAACCAAGAGGACTTGGGAGTTTTTCTCAATCAGAGAACACTGAATGCACAATAAAGGTTGAGGGCTGGAAAAACGAAGGAAATCTTCAGCCCAAATCATCACTCAAAGGAAAGGCTTAGACTGTGAATAGAGGTCTACGTTGGGAGAAAAAGAGGGGTGGAATTGCAGAAAAACAAATGTTGGGAGAAACCGAGCTTATGAAAACTGAGCTGCATGACAATACCAAATGTCGACGAAGAGGTAGAGCAGCTGGAACTTTCATACCTTGTTGTTCAGCGTGTAAAATAGCTCAACCACTTTTGAGAATTACCAGTTTCTTACAAAGCTAAACATATTCTTAGCAAATAATCCCACTCCTAGGTATTTACTCAAGAGAACTAAAAATCTATATCCATAAAATGACTTGTACAAAAATGCTCATAATGGGGACCAGCAGTTAGTGTAATGGCGATGTCGCTGGACTCACATGTAGTCAACTGTGGTTCAAGGCCTGGACCCAGTGTCTGAAGATCATGCCGGGCGCGTGTACGTGCGTGCCCAAGATCCCGAGAGGAGAATGGAGGAGAAGGGATTGCGGTGTGGCCATCCCCCCGAGGGGTAATTTCTCGCTTTCTGTCTCTCTGTCTCTCTCTGACTGTCTGGCAAGCGCATGCACCCTATAGCAAAAACCTCTCCAAAAAAAAAAAAAAGTTCATAACAGATGTATTCAAATTAGCCAAAAACTAGCAGATGGCATAGCAATTATGTCACTGGATTCCCACATGACTATCATGGTTCAAATCCCAGACCCAATGGCTTCAAACTCATGCTGAGTACACGTGCATACGTGCCCAAGATCGCCAGAGGAGAATGGAGGAGAAGAGATTGCGGTATGGCCACTCCCCCTGTGGGGGGTGATTTCTCACTTTCATTCTCACTGTCTCTGTCTCTCTCCCCTCTAGTGAACACATGTACTCTATGGCAAAAACCTCTTTTAAAAAAATACATGCAAAGGTGACTCTCAAAATACCATGATAAACCAAAAAGAAGCTAGTCACAAAAATAGTACATATTGTATGTTTTCATTTATATATAGTCCAAAAACAGGGCAAACTAATCTACACTGAACAAAATCAGATCTGTGGTTTCTTGGGGCTCAGTTAAGGTAGAAAACTGATGATTGAATATTGGAGTGATAAAAATACTCTACATCTTGTTTGGAGTTATAGTTAACTGTCAATATATATCAAACAAAACATTTAAGATCTTGGCATTTTATTGTGTTAAGTAAGGCTTAATTTTGTTTTAAAATTTAAACTTCTTATTATCAGGTTAACAGTGAGAAGGGTACAAAAGTACCAGCAAATAACAGTTGAGAGCTGCTCTCTTAGAAATTAAGAGCATACGAAGTCTTAGTGGCTGCAGTTGGCATTCTAGTCCAGTACCAATAGGTTGGGTTGGATTAATCCAAGAGAATTTTGCTACAAATGCCTCTTGAGATTCAAAAACAACTTGCTCACAATAATCTTTTAGAAAATAACTCTCTTGTGAATAAGAATATTTATTGAGAATCTACTAGAGCCAGGCACAGAACTGGATGAACTGGGTATTTAATCTCAAACCTGATGAGTCCTCGTTCTGTGGGAGATGGGATGGCATCAGGAGAGAAGGTCAGGTATAACATTTTTTAATTAATTAAATAATTTCAGATGCTGACTGATCACGTATTCAATTTGTGCTTAAAAGTTTTTTTCTAATAAAGTTCAAAGTTGGATGGCAGACTGGTGCAGCAATAAAAATCACACATGGATTATGGTTGTACAGCATTTAGTTAATTGCTTACTAAAATCCCTAGCATATAGTAAGCTTTCAATAAACCCAGTTGTTATTATCATTATTATTATTTCCTTCTTCTCACTTCCTTCTTATAAGAAAAACATAAACTTTGAGAAAATATGTGTAATTAAAGATATGTACAAAAATATTTATAATAGTTTCATTTATAATAGCCGAAACTGGAAACTACCCAAACACTAGAATGGATAAATAAACTGTGGTATATTCATCTAATGGAATGGCTCCTTGCAATAAAAAGAACAAACTACTGCTACACAGAAATTAACTACTTGGATGAATCTCACAGACATAATATTGAGGGAAAGAAGCCAGACAGAAAAGACCACGTACTATATAATTTCATCTACATGAAGTTCGCAAACCGGCAAAACCAACCTATGATGACAGAAGTCAGAACGGTGGTTATATTTGGCAGGAGCTATTACATGGAAAGGTGCACAAGAAAACTTTCTCAGCTGTTAGAAATATAGTATGGGGGTATAAATGCGTAAAATTAATTGAGAGTGCTGGATAGTGGTGCAAGTGGTAAGAAACAACATTCTGCAAGACTAAGCCATGTGGGAAAGTTGAAATTCAGGTCCAAAGATCTCCCGTAGGACACCAGGCACTTGCCCATGAGCCAAGGCTATCTGAAGCTGGTATCTTGACCCTATTGGGGATTCTCTCTCTCTCTCTCTCCTCTCTCTCTCTCTCTCTCTCAATAAATGACTAATTTTTAAATTAACTCAGCTGTTTACAACAGAACTGAGTACTTTACTGCATGAATCTTATACCTCAATAAAAAAAAATTTTTTTAAGTAAAATTTAAAAAAAGCCTAAAGAATGTAAATGCATGGGCCAGCAAGGGGTGTGGAGGTTCAGGCAGCTGGATCCCACACAGGTGACTTACCAGACCCAGCAGCTTAAAAATCATGCCTGGAACAGGGGTAACAGGTTGGCATGGTTGTTAAGGTGCTGCACTCCCACATGGTCAACCACAGTTCAAGTTTCGGACCCTGCAGCTTGAAAATAATGTCAGGCATATGTGCATGCATGCCCAAAATCTCAGGAGGAGAACAAAGGAACTGCAGTGTGGCCATCCTCTCTGGGAAGTGATTAATCTTTCCCTCTCACTGTCTCTCTCTCTCTCTTTCTCTCTCTGGTGTGTATACGCCTTATGGCAAAAAAAAAAAAAATGCAAAAAAAATTTCAGGCTCATGTGCCTTCTTGCCCAAAATCCTAAGAGGAAGTGGAGGGTAAGGGATTAAGGGATTGCAACATGACCATCACCTCTCGGCAATGCTTTCTCACTTTCCCTCTCTTTCTCTTTATCACTCTGAAAAATGCATAAACTCTATGGCAAACTGAAAAATAAAAAAATCTAGAAAAGCAACTAAAGACTTGGGGAAATGGACTATTTCTCATGTAGTATCTCAGATATTTCACCCACCGATGGTTGTAGCAAATGAGAATGCTGGACCTCTTCTATCATAACTTGTTCATTCATTCAATACACGCATTTCCTGAGCACCTCCTGGCTGCCAGGTCCCATGCTAGGTGCTTTGGACACATGAATGAACATGACATCACAATCCTCACTTTCAAAGGAATCCCTGAAAGGGGCAATTAGCCCTGTAGCCCACTACTCCGAAACAACTGGTAGAAGCATCTCTAGCTGTGGCCACAGGGTCTTGCAGGACTTCATTGACTTCCATGGGAGAAACCTTAGACTCTAATTCTAATTCAGTAGCTGAAACATCATTCATGGTCATTCACTTCTCCTGAGGAGCAATATGGTTTAATATGTCAGATCACAGTGTTTAATTGCAATTGACATTTCTAGGTCATTGGTGGTAATGGCAAATGTCATTGGAAGACTCCTCGTGTATAACAGCAGACAAAAAGAGGCTAATTTTAGAGAACGTGGCCCAGCGTCCACCCTGTGGAGGAACATCCAAGAGAGGACTCTTTTCCCCTCAGTAGTGGCAGTGGCAATGGCATGGGAGTGGTGAGACAGCATGCAGCCTCAGCAACTGCTTGCCATCCTCATTAGGAGCCCTGGGATGGTTCAAGAGTTAGCCCCATGAAGTATTAATGTATGAAACATGACAAACTATTTGTTTTGTTTCTGGCATGAATTAATAATTTGTTTAACATATTCTGTGGGTTTTTTTTTTCAAGGATCTGAGTTAATTGATGTTGCAGCCAATATAGCGCAATCTTCTTATTCACTGTGAGGAAACGTTTTTTACAATGCCAAGTGGCGAAAATGAGGACAAGTAAGGTGTCCAGGGGCTGTTACGCCTTGTCAAAGAGGTCTGAAGACAAAATAAGTCTGATAACTCCTGAGCTAAAAAGAAGCAGTCAATCTCCTCGGGAGAGAACAAGAGAGCAGGAGAAAGGGGAACTGGAAAAGCAAACATTCTTTACATTGTTAATAGGCCTCGCTCCTCCGAAGGCCAAGGGAATGATTATTCCCAACTTCAATACTGACAAGACCCAAAAGGAGGCCCAACCAGACTGGTATTCAAAATTTAGATATAACCAATAAGAAAGGTGACCAGATATCCCTGTTTGCCTGGGGCAATCCCAGTTCACAGATGTTACAAATACTACTCAAGTTCTCTCTCACTTTGAAACATGTCCCTGGGTGAACAGTAAATTATATGGTCACCTTAGCAGTAAGAGATGCAATAGTTGGTGAACTGGAATTGACACAGCCTTTGGGGAAGAGACCAGATCCTCTGGTAGCCTTGGGCCCACTCAGATAACTGTAGATTCTGGGCCCACAGTCTCTAAGAGGCAATAAAATGCAAGAGGAATTGGGCCTAAAACATGAAATTCTTACTCTACAAACATGAAAACCTCACAGACAAGGAAAAGTAGAAAACCTCTAAAGAAGCAAAGACCAGGGCCAAGGAGACAAAGGGGCTTGGACTACAGAGAGAGAGAAAGCCTACTCCATGGTGGTCATATTTACTTTCTGGGGATGCCCTTACAAATAATCACCAATTGGGCAGCTTAAAACAACAAATATTTACTCTCTCACAGTTCTGGAGGCCAGAAGTTCAAAATCTCCTCTGTATGTCTCGGTATCCCTATGTCCTCTCCCCTTCCCACACAGACACCTGTCTTTAAACTTGGGGCCCATGTTAAATCTAGAATGCTCTCATCATGAAACCCTTTTATTTTATTTTATTTATTTTTTATTTTTTGAGAGATTTTTGCTATGGGCACATGCACTTGCTGGAGAGACAGAGAGACAGAAAGCAAGAAATAATCCCCCAGGGGGGATGGCCACACCACTATTCCTTCTCCTCTACTCTCCTCTTGGGATCTTGGGCACACACACACATGTGCCTTCTGCTGGATCCAGGATGTGAACCAAGGTTAACTACATGGGAGTCCAGTGACATACACCAAGTGCTGGTTCCATAATGAAACCCTTTTACCAAATAAGACCAACAGAACACCTTCCCAGATTCCAGGAATTAGGACTTGAATACAACTTTTTGAACATTCAACCCACTACAGATATGTATAGTACCAAATGAGTCAAAGGTTACCAAATAGTGTTTTTCATTTTTGTTTTTGTTTTTGACTGACTTTTGCTGTAGGGTGTGTGTGCTCACTAGAGAGACACAGAGACAGAAAGTGAGAAATCACCCTCCGAGGAATGGTCATGCTATAATGCCTTCTCCAGTCTCCTCTTGGGATCTTGGGCACACACACATATGCACCCAGCATGAGTTTCAAGCTTCTGGGTCCAAGACTCAAACCATAGTCAGCCATGTGAGAGTCCAGCAGCTTATCTACTATGCCAACTGCTGGCCCTGCCAAAGAGTCTTTTTGAAAAGCAAAAGGGAGAGAACAGGCCTTCTGCAAGAGAGAGCTCCATGGCTCCTGCAATCTAGCCATTTTGGGGGAAATGGAGAAATGAAGAGGTCCCACTGATAATTCAGCCTCCAGCATACAAAACTCGCGTGATTGAACTTCCACATTTGGGAAGAAACCGACCCTCCACCATATGACTAGAAATCGCTGCAGGACCACAAGAAATATGGGGAAGGAGGAAAATACCTCTCCTCCAAGGGAAAAGGATAACTCCTCTTCATCCACACACAGTTCAATGGAAATCATGGAAATGTCTGATAAAGAATTCAGAACATTCATAATGGCAAAGCTAACAGAGATGGAAGAGAAGAGAGACAAGGAACTGCTGAAGAGGAAGGAGAAAGGAGTTGAAGAGTTCCAGGAGGTGAGGAAATTCATGCAAGATCTAAAAGAGGAATTTCACACTTTACAAAAGAATCAGATGGAACTGTTAGAGATGAAGGCTATAATACAAGAAGTCAAAATCTCCCTTGAAAGTATTAAAAGCAGACTAGATCATACAGAAAATAGAATCTCTAATGTAGAAGAGAAAATGGTTGGCCTAGAAAAATCCACCGCGAAGACTGAGAAAATGGCCCAAAAATTTGAGAATAATATGCGAGAAGTACTAGATACCATCAAACGTCCAAACATCCGGATAATAGGCATCCCAGAAGGTGAAGAGACTCATAAGGGCATTGATAATCTATTCCATGAAATCTTACAAGAAAATTTTCCAAACCTGGAGAGGCACTCAAAGATTCAGTCCCAAGAAATACAGAGGACCCCAAATAGAATCAACCCAAGAAGATCTTCTCCAAGACACATTATAGCCAGATTGACCAAAACCACAGACAAAGACAAGATACTAAGACTGGCAAGAGAAAAAAGGCAAGTTACCTACAAAGGGTATCCCATCAGACTAACGGCAGACCTCTCATCGGAAACAATGAGAGCGAGGAGAGAATGGGAAAATGTATTCAAAGTATTAAGGGAAAAGCAATTTCAACCGAGAATTCTGTACCCAGCAAGGTTATCGTTCATTTGGGAAGAAAAGACACGAACTTTCCCAGATAAACAAAACCTGAAAGAATTTACCAGCACCAGACCGGATCTCCAAGAAGTTCTTAAGGGAGTGCTATGTCAGTAAAATTAAATGCAGACACACAGAAATAAGAGTTCAGAAACTAAGAAAATGGGCAACTTAATTGTAGGGCCAAAAGCTGGAGTTGAGTATTACATCCCAGATTTCAATCTGGAACATCGAACCTCAACAGATACAGAAGAAAGATTAAGTACATGAGACTGAACTGATGAAACAGTATTCTACGACTTGACTAAAATATTGCTGCTTTTCTTCTAAGCTTTGTTGTCTGGTTTTAAGGACTTTTGTCCTGTCTTCAGCTATCAATAGATTCATGTTCCGACTATTTGAACAGAATACTAACCTGTTTCTAGGCTTTAAGTTTCAAAGAAATATCCTTACCAGTTCAAAACTGCTTTTCTTGAAACCATCGGCTGATCTTGCTATTGAAAGTAGTTAGATTACTTATGATATTGTGTGACCAACGAAATGTTGGGGGAAAAGGGATTGAAGACAACTGTAGACAGCAGAGATAGTGTAATAAGAGAGTGGAATAGGGCAGAGGGCTAGACATGGGGTAAAAAAACATATATATGAAAGTAGAAATGGAATATTATGGATGATAACATGCATTATTAAGCCACTATATAGTATATTCTAGATGGGAAACCACATTTAGAATGTTGTGATGATGCTCAGGGAATGAATGTAAATTAATAAAAAAAAAAAATTTTCAGAAGAAAAAAAAAAAAGGCATTAGAAATACCTATTTGATGACTGCAGTTAAGCTATATAGCCCTAGTTAGGTGCTACTTTACAGTATGTTCATTCTATTCACTGAGGTTTATGCCTAAAGTCAGTCTTGTGTTCATGGATATGTACATATCAGCTGTGCTTGCTATTGAAAATATTTAGATTTATTAAGATATTTAGTGAAACAATAAATGGGGGAAGCATAGAAAGCAACAGTAGATACCAGACACAGTGTGGGAGGAGGGTGGGAGATGGCAGAGGGTGAGATAGAGAATCAAGGATGGGAAAAAAGGCAAAATATACAGGAAACAAGAAATGGAAAATTATTTGTTGACAATAACACATCTGTTGATGTGCTTGATTGAGTCAATATACAGTGTATTCTGAATGGAAAAATCTCATTTTGTATGCTATAATGATGTACAGTGAATGAATGTAAATAAATAAATAAAATAAAAAGCAAAAGGGAGGACCAGCAGGTGACATGGTGTTTAAGACATTGAACTCCCACACGGCTAGCTACGGTTCAAGACCTGGACGCTGCAACTTGAAAATCACGCTGGGCATATGTACATGTGTGCCCAAGATCCCAAGAGAATGGAACAGAAGAAATTGTAGCATAGTCATCCCCTTGGGGGATGATTCCCCACTCTCCCTCGCTGTCTCTCTGGTGAGTGCAAGCACCCTGTGGCAAAACCTAAAGTAAAATAATAAAATAAAAATAAAAAGCTAAAGGGACTCAGCCTCTGAACACTGGACCTCTTTTATCAGAAAGAGTTCATTCACTCAATACACATTTCCTGACCACCTCCTGGCTGCTAGGCTCCATTCTAGGTACACTGGACGAATGAATGAACATGATAATACAATCTCCACCTTCAAGTGAACCCCTAAGGGGCAGACAGCCATGTAGCCCACTATGCTAAGACACCTGGTGGAAGCATCTCCGACTAAGGCCAAAGGATCTTACAGGACTTCACTGATAGCCACGGGAGAAACTTTAGACTCTAATTCTAATTAACTAACTGATACATCATTCATAGTCATCCATTTCTGAGAAGCAATATGGTTAATATATGTCAGATCGTGGTGTTTAATTACCACTGACATTTATAGGTCATTGGTGGTGATGGCAAATATCCTCTTTGGTACAGCTGCTAGTGTACTAGAATTCAGAGTTAGAAGCCACAGGCTAACTATGGTTTGAGTTCCCAGCCCAGTCAGCCTGAAAACACAACAGGCACCTACGCACATGCCCAGTATCTAGCCAACTAGAAGAGGATCATGGCATAACACAGCACTGTGGAGAGTGCTTCTCTCTTTCTCTCTCTCCTTCCCTTCTCTCTTGTGGCACACATGCATTGTATCATAAATAATAGAAATAAATAAGTAAAAAAGTCCTTCGGTGCTAAGTTTTGAGTAAGAAGAAAAAAAAGAATTAGATCCCCTTCAGAGGAGAGGGTACAAGTGAACCAAATGCCCAACAGGTGGAGACACTCTAGGAGCCTACTTTCATGGCCCCTGTGTCAAGGAGGACTGTCTGGACTGGCTGATGGTTCTCTCCCACCTCTCACCTGCAAAGTTTTCCCTGATGCTCACTCCTGCTGGCCTGAAAGCATGGCCAAACACATAGTGGCAGAGCTGACAGTAGCAGAGCTACATCTGACACAAACTTGCCTGCCCCTACAGTCTCTAGACTGGACCTTCTAGAGGGTGCTCATTTCTGTCTCTCTCTTTCACTCTCACACACATGCACTATATCATAACTAAAGAAAAAAATTAAATACTTGCTACTGTAAACAAGATATAGACAACGTAAAATTGAACTTAAAAATAAAATATTATGGGGTCAGTTTTGTAGCCTGATGGTAAGAGAAGCCAGATCCTATATGACTGTGGTTCAAATCCCAGCCCCAGTAGCCTAAGAAACGTGTCAGGCATGTATGTGTACATGCTCAAAATCTCTACAGGATGGAGAAATAGAGGAGAAGGATTGTGGTGTGACCACACCACATCAAGGGGTTGCTTTTTCCTCCTCCCCCCTCTCTCTGTCTCTCTGGCAAGTGCACGTGCCCTCTAACAGCTTATGAATTATGAAATCATCTTCCAGGACATGTCATTCCCCTGATGGCACACTACTATTTCTTTTTTCTTAAGTTTTATTTATTTCTTCCATGAGTCAGAGAGAGAGAAAGAGAGAGAGAAACGGCACCCCCAACAGGGTATTGACATTGTGATCCATGCCCAACTCAGCCAGCCTCAGATCACACACACACGTGCATACCTGGCATACTCAAGGAGGTGTCTGGACATGAACCTGAAACCTTCCCATGTAGGCCAGCATTGCCACATACTGCATTTCACTCCTGTGGCACTATCTAGCACCTTCACCCACAACAGTTCTCCGTTTATTTCACATCACAGTAGAGGGTGAAGTGAGGGCTGTGGAGGCTGTGTTCAGGGAAGACACTGCAGATTCCAGCTGCACCTCTCTGCCTCTACCCATTTTATACGATAGCCTTCCACATAAGATTCCATTAAGGAAGGGTTCTGAGCCTGAGTATGTGTATAAAGAAATAAAGAAAACCACCAATGTGTAACAGCAAGGCCTTAGCCCAAAATGCAACCACCAACTAGTCCCTGCCCACTTCTCCTGCCTCCTCTCTCATTAACCTCCTTCATGCACCATCCCCACCCCTGGCCCATCACCTGTGCCAATACACTGCTTTTCTTAAAGTTTTGGGTTGTACTACTGCTCTACTGAGTATGTTCTTCCCAGTGCTCTACTCTCTCTTACAAATCAGGTGCTGCCCAGGCAACCCTCCTCCATAATATCTTCGTTCTTTATCCTGATTCAAGAACTCCTAGAATGCTGACAATCTGATCACTCATTTCGTAGAACCTGGGCATCTCTGTTAAGTGACTCACTTACTCCCCATTCCTAACTACCCCAGAGCCCTTTAGAGAGGGGAGCTCTGGGCCTCAAGCTTGGTGGCCTCCCCCTGGCAGTCACTCATTAGTGTCTATTAACTGACAAAAGGCAAGGTTACTTGAGCATCCAGGAGAATGTTCAAAGCTTGACTATAAAAGGTAGGTACAGCTTTGTCTTTGGTTCATTCTTATTAATTTCCCAAGCTTGTAGTGCCAAAAGAAATTTTGGAGCAAGCTGACTTCCTTCACCTGGAGAGCTTCCCTCACCTGGAGTGTTGCAAATGCCAACTGTAATTAAAACAGCAACTTCATTTTCCAGTAGGTTTCAGGTGCATGTGACCTGGACTTCACTGCCTTCCAAACAGTTAGGAAGGGGAGTTGTTCTGATTTTTTTTTTATTTTGTTATTGTTTGCCAGATCTTATAACAGCCTTTTTCTTCCCAAAGTGATATACAACATGTCTGTTTAAACCAAAGCAAACTAAAATTAATTTTGCTTTGAGAATTTTTTTTGAAATGTCTTAACACCTCTTAAGCTAATTGCAGACACCTGAGAACCGTCAAGGAACAAGACTGGGGTTGAGACAGGAGAGAGGTTGTCTTCTATATCAAACAGCATTGTCTCAGAAGCATTTTTTTTAATTCCTTGGAAAGAACCAACTAATTAACATCCCGATAGGGGGCCTCAGGTATGTCTTTTATCCTTGGTTAACTTCCAACAAGCCAAGTACAAAAGACAGAAAAAAGAAGGGGGTACGCAGCCTAGGTAATTCTGGAAGCTTTCTTTTTGTATTTTCCTCTTTTGATTCTGTTTGGTGAGACAAAGGACTTGAAATTCCAGGGAGGAGGAAAGTGATGAGTAATGAGAAAGAAAACAGCTTTGTAATCTTTGAAAGGTTTTTATTATATGCAGTATATTTTTCTTCTTAGAAAAAATAAAATGCAGTCCTCATATCCCTACCTTGCTTATGCTGCAATTTCAAACAATCCTTAGAATAGCATATGTTAGGCATTCCATTCAACAAATATTTATTACATTCCTGGCACACAGCTAGCTGCTGGAGAAACAAAATGAATAAAGAGTAATCAATCAACTTTCCCTTCCAGTAATGTGGATGGGAGACACTCTGAAGGGATCTCAAAAATAAAAGGCACGGAGTAGTCCTACCTTCACGAAGCTTACAGTCTAGGGGATGCTGCTTGTTAATATTGAAAAAGGGCAATGTAGGGCAGGGCAGGCCAGATGGTGGTGTAGTGCCAATACAAGTGGACCCACATGAGAAAGGTCCTGGGTTCATATCCTGGGACCTCCCTGAACTCTCTGGGGGCACACACATGTGCCTGATCTAGAGCAATGGAATCAGGGGTGGATCATGGCAAGAAGGTCCTGTTTTGGGTGCTGTGTGTGTCTCTCTGGTGGAAGAAAGAAAAAATAAAATAAAATAAAATAAAATAAAAATCTGCTCTTTTTTTAAAAGGGGAAGTGAGCAGAGGGAGAAAAAGGAAAGCTCGTTGCTTCATCAGGTTTGATATTCATTATCAGATACACTAATCTGTGTCCACTGAGGCAGAAGTTTACATTTATTTGAAACTCTTACAGACGAAATGTTTGATTTCACTCTTATAAAGGAGTAGTCAGCACATAGTCCTAGCATAGGTATCTGCCACTGGCCTCAGGGCACATTCTCATTCAAATGGCTGCAAGTAACTTCTAGCTCCCCCAAGGAGCTACACAGCCAAGGAAGCAGAGGGGCTGCCTAAGCTCCCCTGCGGTCTCCATTTCAAAGAAGGGTCCGAGGCAGGTGCACTCCCATGAACAGCCCTTCTTGGCATGATGCAAGTGAATCTTATTGTGGACTCCAAGAACTCAGGGGTGATATCTACTACTAAAGGACAGCAGTGCAGTCGCGGTCCTCAGGGAATCTTCAGAATAACAGAAGTGACATCTCTGGTCCTGCCACTAACCATAAGATAAGAAAGTGGAGACCCCCAGGCCACCAGAACCCCAACCTGTTAAAGCCTAGCGTAGCTTTCCCAGCCTTACCTCATTGTCAAAGTATCTCTCCCCACAACTTGGACAGAATTTCTGTTCTTCTATGGATCCCTGATAGGGCACCAGGAGACAAAGGAAAGGGGTGGCAGGGGGAGGTAGGTAGGGCAATTCGGTACACTTGGAAGAACCATAAAATAAAGGAAAAACAATCAAAAATAATTAAAGGAGAAGAATGTTTAGTATTAGAAAACTAGACATTAAACAGAATGTGAACTGGATTAAAATTCGGACAGAATCTCCTAGCTGACCAAAACGCAAATTTCCAGAGTTTATATTTTCCTTCTTTTCTAACCAGTTGCCTTGATCCACCTGAAAATGGGCAAGAAGTAACACATTTAGCTATGGAAACAAATAAGTCATAAAGGTTATTCTTATAGCTACACAAACAAGTCATTATGGTTATCTTTCACTCAGAGCCTTCTGATTTACAAAAAAGAAGAAGAAAAATAATGGACAACATGAAAAAGAAAAAAGCCCTTATCCATAATTTCCTCCCTCACCATAATGACATATTACACTCATGTAATCATGATAAGGTTGAGCCCAGTCTCTGGACGGCTCGTTCATACTTCAGTGGACCCTGCGTTTCATCTTCCATGATGTTGGTTGTGGTTGTGTTTCGCTGGTGAAGGAGAACCACCTTTCTGAGGACAAGATGAAATTTGTTTTGCACATTCTATGTCCTTTGTTTCACAATCTCGTATTCTTAAGACTCTCCAGGATTGACAAGCATAAAATTCTTACAGCACTTGAAAAAGAGTCTCTGAAGACCAGCCAATCGCATGGTAGTTAAGGAGCTGGATCCCACATGGCCCACTATATGGTAGACAACTGGACCTAGACCTAGCGGCCTGAAAATCACACTGGGTACATGTGCAAGCATGCCCCGAATCCCAAGAGTAGATGGAGGAGAAGGGAATGCAGTGTGACCATCCCCCCAGGAGGGGTAGTTTCTCACTTTCCCTTTCTTTCTCTCTCTTGCTCTGTCTCTGACAAGCACACATGCCAGAAATAAGAGGATGCTCTGATAATTGCCCATTGTGAATCCACTTCCAGTAACTGCCTTTCTATAGTGTCCAAACAGCCTGTATTAGACAGGACTGGCTTCAATTTCAACTTCTTTCCTTCCTAATAACTAGTTCTAAAGTCTCTTACTGAGGCATAGTTTTCTACTGAGCCACCTTCCTTCATTCTTTTTTCTTTTTTCTTCCTGTTGCTCTGCCTCTGTTTCTTACCTAGCAAAAGTCTTGTTTACTTGTTAAATGAAAGACCTAGAATATATTATGTTCTAGTTTTACATGGAACTTTCTAGGTTGTTCTCATTTATTTATAACAATAACAGATTTTGAACTGGACAAAGCAAATCTAGTAACATTTGTTTTTCCCTTCTCCTCATGAACTTGACTGATGAGAAGAAATTCAGGGGGAAAGAACCCTACAATCCCACAAAGACAAGAGGAAAGAAAATATCAACAGATAAAAGACCTCAAAAAATGTTTAAAATATTTTTATTTAATTTTATTCATCACCATTATTTATTTTTTTAATTTGACCAGAGAGAGACAGAGAGAGAGGAAAAGTAAAAAAGCAAGTCGCTAGGTCCAGGACTCCAACCATGGTCAGCCACGTGGGAGTCCAGCACTTTAGCCACCACACCTCCTGCTAGCCCAGAAGACCTCAACAAATTTTTAAAAGAGAGAGGAAGTAAAGGAAGGTACCTTCTGAAGATAGCAAAATTACAAGTCAGGAAGGAAATGCTAGAAGGGTCTCACCACAGAGCCAGGAGAGGCTCTGCACTTGACGATCCCAGGTTCACAGGGAAGAAAAGTTAAGTCTCACACAAAGAAACCAACTAAGAGATCACATATCTAGTTACTCAAATAAAATTGATTCATGCTTTTGAAATTGAGACATAATTCTTTAAATTTAGCATTCTTTTTCCAATCAAACTACCAGCCAGGAATAAGAAAATAAAAATATTTTCAGGCAAATAAGTACTCAAACATGTACTGTACAATGGGCTACAATGAAAAGAGGGAGTAAACTAAGGGAAAAAATAAAAGTAAAAAGACATGACACCCGTGAAAAACAAGATCTCATCAGGAAGTGATAAACCAAAGCCTAGAATTACTGAGACTACACTACCAGCCATAAAGAAAACTAAGTTAAACAGGAAGAGAGGGGACTCTGTGAGAGAGAAGTGGGACTTACAAGTCCTCTGACATGTTGGGGTGTCTGGAAAACAAATTGATAGGTATTGACAGACCTACTAGTATGTTTGGGAAAATTTAGCAATAGATACATAAAAAGTACATTTTTTAAAAACGGATTAATGGGACCAGCAAATGGAGTAATGGCTATGTCGCTGGACTCCCATGTAGTCGACCACGGTTCGAGTCCTGGACCCGGTGGTGGCTTAAAACTCACACCAGGAGTGTGTGCATGTGTGCTCAAGAGCAGAATGGAGAAGGAATTGTGGCTTGGCCATGCCCCCTGGGGGGGGGTGTAATTTCTTGCTTTCTGTCTCTCTGTCTCTCTCTTTCTGGAGAGTGCATGTGCCCTATAGCAAAAACCTCTCAAAAAAATAAAAATAAAAATGAAATAAAAAGGGAATTAATACCTCTAGGAAAACAAAACAATGTATACTAAATAAACATAATCAGAGTAAGCGATTTGGCTTAAAAGCAAATGGTATTTACAGTTATGATAACTGAACTATTTACAGGAGATTTAACCAAAAACTGTGCTATCCTGTCTTAAGTCTATTTTCTGCCCTGCTGGTCTAACAGAATACCACAGACCCAGTACTTTACAAGAACGAGTTCATTCATGGTTCTGGAGGTGGGAAGTTCAAGAGCAAGCTGCCTGCAACTGACAAGGGTTAGTCCATGGCAGGAGACAGAAGATGGGAGCAGCACACGAGACAGAGAGCATGAGGCGTAGACTCCCTTCTACCACAGTCCACTCTCCCCAAAACTAACCTGCTCCCTCCATAATGACATTTATCCATTCATGAGAACTCTGCCCTTGTCACCCCCATCACCTCCTACTGGGTTCCAACTCTTTTTTTTTTTTTCTTTTTTGAGAGAGATTTTGCTGTAGATCATGTGAGCCCACTAGAGAGACAGAGAGAGAGAAAATGAGAAATCATCCCCCCGGAGGGATGGCCATACTGTACTCCCTCAGCCTCCATTCTCCTTTCGTGATCTTGGGCACACACGCACATGTTCCTGGCATGAATTTTAAGCCGCCAGGTCCAGGACTTGAACCACGGTCAACTACATGGGATTCCAGTGACACAGCCATTATGCCATCTGCTGGTTCCAAGCCCCATCTCTTAATACTATCACCATCATCTTAATATCAGTAGGGATGAAGTTTCCAACACATACACTTTGAGCAGTATATTCAAACAAGAGCAGTTATAGTGAGGGAAAAAAGAGGAAAAGTGGATAAAGGGTAGGATATAATGACTAAAATCCAATTAACTATGTCAGAAAGTTAGTTTGCAATATCTAATGCAATCCAAGAAATAGAAGCATAAGTATATTGTTTTTTAAACATGGCAACATACGCAAAAACAACTAAAAACATGTACAGTGTCTGCCCCCAAAACACTAGGGTAGGAAATGGGAGGTAGGGGACTGTTTTGGGTTTTTTGGGTTTTTTTATTTTCTCTTTAGGACACTTACAGTTGTTTTTTTGTTTGTTTGTTTTGAGAGATTTTTGCTATAGGGCATGTACGCTCACCAAAAAGACAGAGACAGAAAATGAGAAATCACCCCCCCTAGAGGGGATAGCCAAACAAGGAAGGCAGGGATTTCCCATCAAAGACACTTAGCAAATACGTCTGCAAAATGCACCCAACTACCGTTCCCAAGGTGTAGGTGTTGCACAGAGCGTAGAATTTGACAGTCTGTCTGTGTAGTTAGCAATCGACATTAGTGTAAAATCACACTTAGTCATTCTAGTCTAGCACAAGGTAGTAGCCCACCCACATTGGTACCCCCCCCCCCCACGCCCCCCACGCTCCTCGACCCCCCCGCAGCTCCTCAGGCCCTGTGAACCCAGCCACTGTCTTCTACCTGCCCTACCTGACAACCTCTACTCTACCTCACAGCTCCCTCTGATTGCAGAGCCCCAGGACTGTGCTGAACTGACCAGAAGTGCCAGGCAGTTAACCCACCCCAACACACCCCACTCCTTCCCCCCCCGCAGGACTCAAAAGATGACTGAGGAGAATCTGTGCCCAGGTAGACAAATAGGCAGGATCTCAGCAGTCAGCATCAGTTTGCTGAAGACTTTCTGCACAGTCTCCCAGAGCCCCCATGGGACTGGACCTTACTGCCCCTCCGCGGGCTCCCTTCCTTCCCGTGCCCTTCCAGCCTTCCTCCCTCCTGTCTCAGGCCTTCTGGGAGAACTCGAACCAATACAAGGCCTGTCTGACTCAGCAAAATGCCTTCAGAGAGCCAAGTGTGACAAGTAATTGTCCTCGGGACCCGCTATAATAAATGGATAAGACTAATGCATAATTAGCACATCTGGTTTTTTTAATGTAAAATAAACATTGTTAGAAAGTAAGATTTTTTTCCGAAGAGTCTGGACAAAGCCCTTTTCATTTTGCTTACCCTGTTATTTTCTCCACATTATTTCATTACCCATTCTTCTTTGCAAAAGCAAACTTCTGACCACAAAGTCCAAATAAGCAAATTAACAAGGTCTGAAATAATGAGTTGATAATGTTTATATTTTCAACCTTGATGTTGCTTCGTTAGCAAAGAGACTTCAAAATTGCCATCTACTCATTCCTCCCAAGCAACCTGCACAGGACTGTAAAGAGAAGACAGAGAGCTGTCACCAGGCTCACACATCTCTGATTTAAATAATACTGTCATCACCATCACTCATCGTTCCCTAGTGTTTACTATGTGCTGAGTGTCCTAAGCTTGTCCCTTAGTAACTCATCTCATCTTGGAAAGTAGGCATTACTGTTGTCCCCATTGTTCAGATGGGAAGACGGAGGCACTGAGTTTAAGTAACTTGTCTCATATCACACTGGCTATGGAGAAGCTGAGACTGAACCTAGACTGTGGGCTCTTAGTCTAGCACAGGGTAGCAGCCCACCCAGGCTGGTCCCCCGCCCACCCCCGCAGCTCCTCAGGCCCTGCAAGCCCATCCACTGTCTTTTCTACCTGCCCTACTGGACAACCTCTGCCTCACAGCTCGCCTCCAGGCCATGATTCTCAGAGCGAAGGCCAAGGTCAGGGTTCTAAAGAGACTCCAGCTGGTGCTAGCGGCCTCCTCGAGTCTAAGAATCAGCCTCAGAGGAGGCACCCTCAAATGGCTGGGCCAGTGTGGGCAAAGAATGAGCCACAGAGGGAAGCACCTGTGCCGACTCAGTCCCACCGTTTGCACTTTGCACCTAAGCTCCCTTCCACTGGGGTAGGTTCTAGCAAAACAACAATGTCACAGAATTGTATGAGAGATGGGAAACAATGAAATATTTACAAATATGTTAATCTACCTGCAGACACCACAGATGGATCCCTTCGTTCAGAAAAAAAATAAATAAAATGAAATGAAATAAAACAGAGTTCCCACTTCATTGGAACTTAGTAGTTAAAGAAATTTACTTTGTTTCCTCCTGAACTAATTTTTTTTTTTTGTGAGGTTTTTGCTATAGGGCACATGCGCTCGCCAGAAAGACAGAAAGAGACAGAGAGATAGAAAGGGAAAAATCGCCCCCCAGGGGGGATGGCCACGCCGCAACCCCTTCTCCTCCATTCTCCTCTCGGGATCTTGGGCACGCACGCACACGCGCCCAGCGTTGAGTTTAAGACACTGGGTCCAGGACTTAAACGCAGTCAGCTACGTGGGAGTCCAGCGACATAGCCATTACGCTAACTGCTGGTCCCTAATTTTTTTTTTTTGTGAGGTTTTTGCTATAGGGCACATGCGCTCGCCAGAAAGACAGAAAGAGACAGAGAGATAGAAAGGGAAAAATCGCCCCCCAGGGGGGATGGCCACGCCGCAACCCCTTCTCCTCCATTCTCCTCTCGGGATCTTGGGCACGCACGCACACGCGCCCAGCGTTGAGTTTAAGACACTGGGTCCAGGACTTAAACGCAGTCAGCTACGTGGGAGTCCAGCGACATAGCCATTGTACTAACTGCTGGTCCCTGAACTAATTTTTTATTTGCTAGAGGGCGTGTGTGCCAGTCCAACAGAGACAGACAGTGTGTGTGAGAGAGAGAGAAAGGGCTCACCATGGGGACAATCACACTGCAACCCTTTTTCTTCCATGTCTCCTTTCAGAATTTTGCATACCCACACATATGTGCCTGGCATGTTTCTCAAGCTTCCATGTCTGGGACTTGAACTGCACAATCGGCCATGTGGGATCTAGCCACCTCAACCGCCATGCCACCAGCTGGCCTCTAAACCTTTGATTCTAGCCTCCCTCTCAGTCATATAAGATGCTGTCAGTGCTCTCCCAACTTCTTTCTCCCCCCTCCATCTCCAGGCTGCTTCCCTGCACTCCTCTGCCCACCCACCTCGTGAGGCCAGCGCCTGCCTTCACTTTGTGCCCAAGACTGGGCCAGCACAAAGGGCACCACTTTCATTGTTTCTGGCTAATGAGAAGAACTGAAGCAGCCTGGATAGGTAAATAATGCATTCAGTTGCGGCCAGCTGTTCCAACAAAGGTTTCTCTGTGGTTCAAAGAGAAAAACAGGCAGCAGCACCGAGTCGTCTCAGGGCACACGAGACCCTGAACTCGGTCTCCACTGAAGCTGCCAGCACCATACTCATCTGCCAACAGCAATTTCATTTAAGCAAAAACATCATCCGTCACATTAAATTAATGTTGTTAATTTGAATTTTATTGGTTTTGTCATTTTATTTGTTCTTAACGGGTAGATCTCTTTTGGTTTTATGGGTGCATAAGAGCTTTAAGTACTAGAAGTTTATACCTAACTTTATTTTATACATATTTAAATAACATTATAATAAAAATAATTTAAGTCAACTGGGGGGGGGGGTGGGGGTCCATAATATTTTTTCCTTTC
>NW_006159610.1:8555870-8586579 GCF_000334495.1 Tupaia belangeri chinensis | reverse complement strand
CAAAAAAAATATTTTAAGTTAACTGGGGGGGGGGGTAGTGGTCCATAAATTTTTTTCCCTTCAGACATAGCTATAACCTTCCAGCAGGCTTTTTTTTCTCAAATGCCAGTGCCCCTCATTCAGGTTTTTGGTTTGGTTTTGTTTTCCTTTAACTTGCCAGAGGGTACGTGCACTTATCGGAGAGAGACAAAAAGAGAGGGAGAGAGAGAGAGAAAGTGAGAAAGCATCCCTCAGGGGAAATGGTCATGCTTCAGTCCCTTCTTCATTTCTCTCTTCTTGGGGTTCTGGGCATACATGCACATGTGCCCAGCATGTTTCTCAAGCTTCCAGGTCCAGGACTTGAACCATGTGTTAAGCCATGTGGGGTCCAGTTCACGTACCCACCAGGCAACAGGCTGGCCTGTTCAGGTTGTTCTTGGTACTCCCCATGGAACCTTGCTCCCAGCAGACGCTCAACAAAAATTTCAATTTACTGACCTGCCTTTCCTACCAAATTCTCTCAAGTTTTCAAATTTCCATATATCAAGTCTTACTTTTCATTAAATAAAGAGAAAATCCTACAGCTGAATCCTACAGTTGGCATTTAAGATTCCACGTAGTCTGATAACTCAAGTCTTACTTTCCATCAAATCAAAAGAAAATCCTACGGTTGGCATTTAAGATGCCATATAATCTGATCATTCCAAATATACCTTTCTCTCTCTTTCCTTGTAATATCCTATGCCCTAGTCAGCTCTCTGCTCACTCCTACTGTTACATACCACTGGAGTTTCCTCTGTCCTCCTTTCCCTCCACTCAAACCCTAGTGATCCTGAGCCTCCTTCTGGGTTTGATCTAGTCTACAAGCTCCATGCACACCAATCCTCTCTTTCCTTTTCTCTGGCAGCACCCACCCTGTCTATGTCACCCAAGTTTGCTTGTACCTGTACAGTGCATTCTAAAGCAATCCAAAGTTTCCACAGCTCCCAACCAAAGAGGAAGCTCTTGAAGGATGGGGAAAATATCTTTCCACTTCCTTCATTCCCCTGACACAGCCCAAATTCCCTCCTAAGCGGAAGCTGAGATAACGGCTTCTATGCAGCACAGTATCTGGGATGGACCCCGGGTATCCGGGTGAAGGACTGGAGAGAGGGAGACACTGGAGGGGAGAAGCCAACACCCAAAGAACTGGTCACCACAAGGCTCTCTGGGGCTCTGCCTCTCTGGGACCTTTGAAGGAAATAAATAGAAAATAGCCTAGAATCATCCACCCAAACAACAGAAGGCAGCATTTTACCACCGGTCCTGCCCTGCATTGGTCAAGGGCTGGCCCGTGGGCAGTTGTCTCTTATGTCTGCAGTGGCACATGAATTAAGTCCAATGTGCCTCCCAAGGATGGTTCCCATCAGCCCTAGGGCAGAAAGGAGAAGATACTTGGTGCAACTGATGGGAGGTGCAGTCAAGTTACCCTGTGGAGGGCCAGCTGTTCAGGAACGGCTGGAGTAAAAGATGGGCAGAGGGAAATGAGGCAGGGCACAGAAATGCCTGGCACCTTCGGCAGCTGGCACAATGCTGTGCTTATAGGAGGGGCGCCGGGATCCCCACAGATGCATCCTCCTTGAGGCCAGCACACGCTCATTAGTGATCTTCTGCGGTCATCAGTTTTAGACCTGGAAATCTTAAGTCTTCCTCTTTATACCAATTATCAACTGACTTTGATCTCCATCCTATCAAATGCCCTTAACTGTGGAAATAGACAGACAATATCACCATGACTTTAGATTTTTATATAGCACTTTTGTACATTAATCATATCATCTAGGTAATCTTCTCTCCTGGCCTAAGTTAGCGCAATTGCCACACCTGGAAATGAGAAGTTAGAAAGATCAAATGGTGATTGGGACCAGCAGTTGACGTAATGGCTATGTCACTGGACTCCCATGTAGTCAACTGTGGATCAAGTCCCGGACCCGGTGGCTTAAACTCATGCCAGGTGCGCATGCGTGCCCAAGATCCCGAGAAGAGAATGGAGGAAAAGTGGTTGCGATATCTGGGGGGTGGAGGTGGGGGGTGATTTCTTGCTTTCTGTCTCTGTGTCTCTCTCTGTCTTTCTGGCAAGCGTATGCATCCTATAGCAAAAACCTCTCTCAAAAAAAAAAAATTATGATTAAGTCACAATAAAATAAAATGATCTCCTCAACTTGATTCTACAAACATTTGCTGAGTCCCTATGACACGCAGCATGCCACCCTAGGTGCTGAGATGAGTATGACATAATCTCTGTCCTCAAGAAGCTGACCCTCAGGTTAGGAATGGCTCAGCTCACTGCCAAGGTGAACAACAAGAAGAGTCCCAGAGAAATCAATGCACAGAAAGAGTTCAAAGTCAGAGAGCTCCCATTCCAATGGGGGAACTGAAGTGGCTTCATGGAGGAGAGGATGCAGACATGGGTTCTGACTGGTCATTCTGCCTGGAAGGAGCCTCCCAGGAAGAGGCATAAGAGTAGGAAGAAGAAAGAGTCCCAGCAGCCTCCTTTGGCCATGCAATGCCCTAGCATGAGCCCTCCATGCCTTTCTAGTCCAATGGTTTTCAAGCCCATTTTAGATGGTGTTTAGATGTGTTGTGTGGAGCCCAGGATCTCAGGGAACAGATGGACAGCAAGGGGACAGATGGGACAGAGCACGAGGCTCTGAGGGTCCCCCTCCCACCTCAACTAGAGCAGCTGAGTTAGATCAAAATGAAACCACTGTTAAGCATTTGAAAAGTAAAAACCACTCTTGCAGTTGAAAGCATCAGTCTAGAAGTTAGAGAGACAAGCCCCACTACTAACCAACCACCTGAATGTGAGCAGGGGCTTGGGACCTTCCAGGGTCTGGTGTTCTCACTCTTATCCTTCAGCAGCTCTTGAAATATCTCTAGATATTCCTGCCATCTCTGAATTGTTAGACAGCTGCAGGGGAATATACTTAATATGCAAGTTTGGTGGAATATTGCTGATACCGAGTGGTATGCCTCTGGCTAAAATGCAAAGCCGGTCCCCAAGTATATTTATATGGTATATTTTACCTCCTCTTACTCCTCTTCCCCATAACAAGGGGCTTGAGCAGGAAGATCAATGAAATACACTTCTTGGCCACTCACCCAGCAAAAGCCATTTATCACCCTGGCTGAGTAGACGGTGAGTGCCTATTTGCAGAACAGACTACATGGTTTTGAGATGCATCCAGGAGAGGTTTCACTTCTCTGACAAACAAGAGAAGTCCCTGCTGTTTGCCGTGACCAGGCATGCTGGCTCCCTAGGTTCTGAGAGTCACAAAGCTGGAGATGATGGAGAGATGTCTTTGATAAAAGTGTGAGGATGGCAAAGTTGGAAGGAGAAATTTGGCCTGCCACCATTTGTAGATTGTTAAATTCTGATCTGATAATAAGATAGACTTAGTGAGGTGGTTTTTGAAAATAAACTGCTTTTGAGATGAATGAATCTTCCACATGAGAATTAGTCCCCAAAAAAAGCATATGAAAATGGCCTACATGAGTTGATTCTTCCTGATTACCTGCTACTCGGTTTATATACAAGTGATCTTCAGAGACCTCATAGAAAATGCATATTATGAAAAAAATCACCCATGGATGGCAACATTTTTTGCATCAAAATAAACTTATACTTTAATTTTTTCCTATGCACTTTTGAAGTCCTCTCATGGATATAAACAAAAACTAAAGATCAAATATAAGCAAATAGAAGGAAAAATAATTATTGACTTTGTAAACTGTGCATTCTGAATACTTCTAATCTAGAGACTGATGTTTCTGGCTTTGTCATAAAATGCCAAGGTTGTTAACTTCAACTACTTTAAATTAGTACACACTTTAGTTTATTGAGGGGTATAATCAGAATGAAAATATTGATATAAGCAAACACTCATTTCTGGCAATAGAAAAGTAAATATAAACACAATTCATGGCAGCATTAAATTGTCCTACTCTTTATCTTCCCAGGATTATTATAAGGTAAATTCTAGCATTATTAAATCTGAGGACATTATTGAGAATCTTTCCAGTCTGACCCTTCCTTCCCTTTCTTTTTTTTTTTTTTTTTTTAGTATTAACATCAGCAAGCCCAGCCACTGTGGTGCAGCAATAATGCTAGCACCCCTGCAGTGCTAGAAGCCATATGGCAGCCACGGTTCAGATCCTGGGTCAGCCTGAAAAACATGCTGGGCATGCACTCAGGTGCCCAGGACCCTGAAGAGCTGGAGGGCTAGGGAAAGGGGACTGTGGTGTGACAAGATCCTATCAAGGGAACTTCTTCTCTTTTTCTGTCTTTCTCATGCATGCACACATTCTGTCAGAAGAGAAAATCAGCAAATCCTCCCAACCTTTTAACATGTTTTCTCTGATTTATGTAAGCCAGACTCTCCACACCTGAAGCAAGAAGAAACAATTCATATTTAAAGGACACTCCCTAAGCCCATGAATTGTCATCAAAAATACCATAAGATATTACATTTCTGAAACAATACGTTATAGCATAAATGGAAAATTAACATGTTAGATAGAGGTTAGTAAATGCTATATCCTTCAAGTTGTAGGCAAGTTTCATAGTACCACTCAGGCTGTCATAACAAAATACCACAGACTACACGGCTGAAACTACAGAAACTCATTTCCTCACGTTCCGGAGGCTGGAAAGTCCAAGGTTCCAACTGCATTCAGTTTCTAGTGAAGTTTCTCTTCCCAGCTTGTAGGTGGCTGCCTTCTTGCTGTGTCCTCACATGACTCCTCAGTGCATTAGGACAGCAACAGAGAGAAAACTCTGGTATCTCATCTCATAAAGACACTAATTCTGTTGATCAGGGCCCCACCCTTGTGAGCTCATTTAATCTTTTTCTAAAATAATTATTTATTTAATTTTCTTTATTATTATTATTCAATTTGACCAGAGAGAGAGAAGGAGAGTGAGAAAGTAAGCCACCGGTTTCAGCAGTCAAACCACGGTCAGCCATACGAGAATCCAACACCTTAACCACCTGGCCACCTGCCAGCCCCCAACCTCATTTAATCTTCATTACTCCTTCATCCAAATACAGCCATGTTGGTGGACAGGACTTCAACATATGATTTTCAAGGGAACATATGCACTTAGTCTATAATAGTTCCTACGGAAAAATGTGTTATTCTCTGGAACTTGGGTAAGTTCTTTACTCAATCAATCAGTTAACATTTATTCAGCTCCTCCTAAATGCCAGGCATTGTCCCTGATGGTGAAAAGAAAGAAAAATAAAAGGAGAAGATGTGTTTGGAGGAAGAGCAAGTACAAGTGTCCATATCCTAATGACTGCCTCTGTTCGTCACACTTTTAGTTTTGGATACGAACCTTCTCATGTGTGCTTTTTTATTCTCAAAATGCTACCTCTACATATTAAGTATGGTGCCTCAGGCGGAAGTCACATAATTAAATCAATGTTGTGTTTCTTCCCAAGTTTTGATATAACTGTATATTAAAATATATTGTATTGTTGAGCTTCTACTACTTCCTTATCAGAAAAGTCCTTTCTTCAATCAGTTATTATAATCCATAAGCCCTTGAGGGAAGAGCTGTCTTAGTCCATTTTGTGTTACTATAATAGAATACCACAGACTGGGTGATTCATTTTTAAAAGACGCTTTGTGTTTGCAGTTCCAGGAGCTGGGAAGTCCAGTATCAAGGTGCTGGCATCTGGCAAGGGCCTTCTTGCTGCATCATCACGTGGCAGAAGGCAAGAGTGTGAAAGGGGTAAAGAGAGGAAAAGAGGAGGCCAAACTTCATCCTTTTAGCAGCAAGAACTCACTCCCGCAATAACAGCATTAACCCATTCATGCGAGTGGAGCCCTCGTGACTTAATCACCTCTTCAAAGTTTGTAACATATGAACTTTGGGAGGCATGTTCAAATCACCAGGGGCTTTGTCTTTTCCCATTGAAACCAATGGCTATCTCATGTCTGATATGTAATGGACATTCACGTAACTGTTGAATGAATAAAGAAACAATAGCCAAATATTGTTTAAACAAAATTGTTAGAAAATTAAGCTCCTAAAATCCACTCAGTATTTTTCCTATCATGTCTCTTCTTTTTCCTATAAATCTAAAAAATTACAGGGACCAGCAGTTGGCGTAATGGCTATGTCACTGGACTCCCATGTAGTCGACCAAGGTTCTAGTCCTGGATCTGGTGGCTTAAACTCACGCTGGGCGTGTGTGCATGTGTGCCCAAGATCCCGAGAGGAGAATGAAGAAGGGACTGCAGCATGGCCACCCCCCCTGGAGGTGATTTCTCACTTTCTATTTCTCTGTCTCTGTCTGGCTGGCAAGCACATGCATTCTATGGTAAAAACCTCTCAAAAAAAATATATATATATTACGTAGGAGGCCCATGCACCAGTTGTCAGAGGCAAACTGAACTACAGCACTGCGGGCACTGTGGGTTCAGATCCCCAGGTCAGGGAAAAGGGATTGCAACATGAGACCTTGTCAAGGGTTCTTCTCTCTCTCTCTCTCTCTCTCTCTCTCATACATGCACGGTCTCTATATCATGAATAAAATAAACTTCAAAAAATTAAAAATTAGTAAGAAAAAGCATAGGACTTCAACCTTTGAATAAGTAAATCAGAAATTTAATAAAAGCCTATTTAATTTTTTGTCTAAGAGTCCATTTTTAGTCCTGTCCTGGTGTCACCAAAAACCACGGTATCTGGGTCCAGCAGGTGACATAGTGGTTAAGGTGCTGGACTCACATAGCTGACCACAGTTCGAGTCTTGGTTATGGTGGCTTGAAATTCATGCCAGGTGTACGTGCATGCCCAAAATCCCAGGAGGAGAATGGAGGAGGAGGGATTGGAGCATGGTCATCCACAATGACCCTAAGGGGTGATTTTTCACTTTCCCTCTCACGGGTCCTCTGTCTTTCTGTCTCTCTCCGGTGAGCACGTGTACCCTATGGCAAAAGAAAAAAAAAAAAAACTAAAAAAAAATTGTTGTCTAAGTGTATCGTGTCTACCCCTGCCACATTTCCTCCAAAACCTTGCCCATGGGACTTACTTTTCATGCAGTAATTATTTACTGAGCTCCTACAATGTGCCAGGCACGGTCCAGGGCACAGGTGATCAATAGTGAAGAGGAGCAGACACAGTCCCTGCCCTTGTAATGCTTATACTCTAGCAAAAGAAAACAATCACATTAGAATTATAATCGATCTAGAGAACTATCTTAGCACATTTTTTTCCAGCTTAATTCACTTTCTTTTTCTTGTAAAAAAAAAAAAAAAAAATCCTGTGTTGAGGCACAGCAGGAGCCTAGGTCCTGTATCTGGAGGCTTTGTTGTGGGTCTTGACAAGACCGTCCGTGCATCCCTGATAGGGAGACTTGGCGAACATGGTCTCTTTCCTGCAGTTGGGGATCAAACATCTGTAGATCTTGAAGATGCATCAAAGGAGGCCCTAGCACACTTTTCATCAGTGGGCCCTATGGATTTGAGTGCTCGGGGAAAGAGAGTAGGCCAGAGAAGTTCCCACACTACCAATTTAGTTCAGGATTATGTTCTGGTAGACACGCGCAGTCCTCCTAAGACTGAAGCAGATAATCTACCAGCCCATACTGACTCACACAGGGACACGAGTCCTGGCATAACCAAGAAGACTTCAAAAAGTCTGTGGAAAATTGAATTAAAAGGAATTTTTTAAGATCATTTTTATAAATATCTAACTTCAAATTAGACTAAGTATACAAAAGAAAAGGAATGCTGGCCTTTGAAAACAGAAAAAAGGACCAGGTAAGAGTTCAAAGGCCTTGTTAGTATCAATAACCACTACTCCTCATACATAATCACAATTTCAAGTGTCTACTGCCTCCCCCCACCACCTCCTGAGTCGCTCGCTCACTCCCTCTGGCAACCCAACCCCATCAATCCTGACATCATCAAGACTTACAAAGCCCCTTGATCCCATCATCTTGTCATTGTCCCTCACTCCCTCCTGTCCTTTCTTCCCACATAACCCAGCCTAGGATACCATCGCCAATCCTTACGTCCATCAATTCCTGTGCTCTCTTTGACTCCTCATACTCTATTATGATAAAATCCTGGTTAACTCCAGCTTCCCACCTTCTCCATGTTCTTGTCCCTGCAGCGAAACATTGCTAGAGAAAAAGACACAATCATGCCCACTAATCTCGAATGAAACCTGGGACACAAACCTCAAGTGGCCCTTGGGCCACCTGCAGGGATATCATAAATCCATGTTATTCCTCGACTACTTCACATCTCTTCCTTGTTCTTGGCCCTTCAATGACCTGCTTCCAGTCTCAAAATTGGGTGATGATTTTGCATCATTTAACACTGAGATTTGATACAATTAATAGAATTTCTACAAACTTCCACTACCACATCTGTCTACCTACCAGTATGGGTCTAACTGCTATTCCTGCCTTCTCTCCTGTTACTATAGATTGACAGTCCATGCATCTATTTAATGCAAATTTGAACACTGAATTCCATTCCTTTGATTCTATGCAATAATTTCACTCTAAGAATTCTCCCTCTTTTCCACATTGTCAAATTTTGCTTCTCTATTGGATCATTTCCATTATCATTCAAACATAGTGTTATTTCTCCCATCTCTAAAAAATCTCTCTACTAGACCCACTTCTTAAATTCTAGCTAATGCTTCATTTCTCTACAACCTATGACAAACTGCCTTGAAGATTTCATTACATTCCTTGTCTTTTACTCATCTACAACCTCTCCCACCAGAGACCTCCAAATTGCTAAACCCCATGTTCAAAGCTCAGTCCTCACTGCATTCAATCAGCAGTATCTGACACAGACCACTTCCACCTTCTGGAAACAGTTTCTTCATTTGGCTTCTAGAATACCACATCACTGACATCTGCTCTCTCCCTCTGATGTTCCCTTTCTTGTTCAGGACCTCTTTACATTGTAGTGCCCCAAGCATCAGTCCTTGACCTTTTAACCCTCTCATCCACTCCCCTGGTGATCTCAGCGAAATACAGTCTTAAATACCATCAAATTTACATCTCCAGACAAGATTGCTGTGCCATCTGTGCTAACATTTTGCTGTGTAGCAGACATCTCCAATTCTATATGCCCCAAGTCAAAGCCTTTATCCCCAAAGCCTATTTAACCATCATGGTACCCATTTTGGTTGATGGAAACGCTATTCTTGGTCAAGCAAAACTGCGAAGCCTTCCCTGAACCCTCTCTTTCTCTTACGTCCTTCACACCTAATCCATCAGTAAATCCTGTTCATGATCTTTAAAGTACCTCCAGAATCCACTTCTTGCCACCTTCACTGTCAACACTGTCCCCAGTCACCATCATCTTGCCTAAATTGAGTTAACGGCCTCCTAAGTGACCTCTCTGCTCTTCCCTTGCCCCCTACTGTCTGCTGTCACTACAACAACCAGAATGATCCTTTAACAACATAAAGTAGATTACACCATTCTGCTCAGAATTGTCCAATGGCATCCCACTTCAGAATAAGAGCCAAGGATCTGACTTACAATGGCCCTACAAGAACACATCTCCTATTGCTCTGCTTCCCCTTGCAAGCTCCATTCTGCTGGCCTTCCTGCTACTTCTTGGACAGGCCAGCCCTCCTTCAGCTTTAGACATTCTGCACAGGTGCTTCTTAACTCTTTCTCCTTTTTTTTAACATGAAAAATTTTAGTTAATTAATCTTCTCATGAAAACTCTGTACAATCATCACAGATAGTCTTTGCAGAATCTTTACTCCAACTATTCTCCAACCTCAGCTCACTGCTAAACACTTCATGTATTTTCACCAGCACCAACACTGGCCTTTGCAGTCTGCCTGATCTTCTTCATTCTGTTCTTCACCCCTTCATTGTTTTCTTGAGGTCTTTTTCTTTTCACATAGACCATGTCTTGCAAATTTATGCTGAAGTTCTTGTTGGGTTCATTTTCTTTGCATAATCCAAGGAATCATAAATCATGCCAGAGCCAGTTGTCTTGCCACCACCAAAATGGGTTCTGACCCAAACTCAAAGATGACATCTAGTTTCGGGACCAGCAGTTAGCGTAATGGCTATGTCGCTGGACTCCCATGTAGTCGACCGCGGTTCGCGTCCCAGACCTGGTGGCTTAAAACTCATGCCGGCCACATGTGCATGCGTGCCCAAGATCCCGAGAGGAGAACAGAGGAGAAGGGATTGTGGTGTGGCCATCCCCCCTGGGGGGTGATTTCTCGCTTTCTGTCTCTCTCTGTCTGGCAAGCTCATGCGCCCTATAGCAAAAACCTTTCAAAAAAAAAGATGACATCTGGTTCCATCTTGTACATCTTAGCGAGTTTCTTCCCAAATATCCATCTCAGGTACTGTTGCCTTCCCAGGGTGAAGGATATCAATGACCATTTGTCCCCTCCGAAGTATAGATTGGTCATGAATTTCCTGGTACAGATGGTTACTGTGTCATTCGTGATGGCGGTCAATGCTCAGGCAGCCAGGGGGTAACGAGCTCTTCTCTCTCCCCAGAAATCTATTATTTCTCAAGCCTTCACCTCCTTCAATGTCATCTTGTCAGTGAGTTCTCCCCTTACCAGCCTATTTGAAATTGCAAACCACAACTCTACGTTCCCACTGTCCTTTACCTTGTTCTACTTATTTCTGCAATACTCATTGGCTTCAAACATATTATATAATTTATTCTGATTTGTATCTCATTAGAATACAGACTCAAGCAGGGCAGGAATTTTATTTATATTTTACTCAGGCATCTCAAAAGCCTGGAACAGTGCTTGGCACAAGGTGAACACCCAGTGAATACGTGTTGCATGAGTTCATTACATGTGATACTACAAACCACGATTCAAACATGCATAGCTTATCCAGGAGTGCAGATGGAGATGACGGGAAAGGACCACTGTGTTCTCATTAACAGGTCAGCATTCATTAGCACATTTACGCAAACATGTTTATCAAATTATCGGGTTGTTTCTTTAGGAAGTGACCGAAGTAACTTTGTAGAAAGAAGGCTCCAGATACACTACAACCCATCAACCTCCTCTAGTGGCTGTGAGTGCGTGCTACTCTAGTAAACGAGGAGTGGGCATGACCCACCAGACCCCAAGGAGTGTTCAACTATTGAAAAGTTTAATTAATTGATTTCCCAAACAATCTCAAAATCAAATTCACAAGCCAGAAAGGGATACCACGTTTGTTCTGGCCAAAACATACTCCCCAAGAAGTATGGAAACCCACATTTAAGAATCACTGGATGCTTTAGAAGTACCAAACAACTGAAAGAAGCACAGAGTCAACTTGCCCCTTTCAAATTTTGCTTTGCCTGACCCTGACTTTTTAAATTTTTTTTGGAGAGGTTTTTTTTTTGTTTGTTTTTTGTTTTTTTGCTATAGGGCACATGTACTCGCCAGACAGACAGAGAGAGACAGAGAGACAGAAAGCGAGAATTCAACCCCCAGGGGGGATGGCCATGCCACAATCCCTTCTCCTCCATTCTCCTCTCGGGATCTTGGGCGGGCATGCATGCACACGCGCCCGGCGTGAGTTTTAAGCCATCGCGTGCAGGACACCAACCGTGGCCGACTACATGGAAGTCCAGCGGCATAGCCATTACGCTAACTGCTGGTCCCCTAACTGACCTTTTTTTTAAAGGTTCTGTTTAAAGGCTCCCTTGAATTAAGTGAACCCTGAGTAAATTTCTGGTTTTGCTTTCATCGTCTTCTAATGACCAAATGCTTTGTTCTAGAGCTATTGGAAACAGCTGCATGTCACATGTTATGTTTTCCAGCTAATATCCTTAGCTGTTCTAACTTGGAAACATCATTACAATTGATGAGAGAAATTAGAGAAGTTTATTTTTTTAATGAAAATTATATTAATGCGCATTTCCAATTGTAACTAAATAAAGCCAAAGAAATACAATGTTTCATCTTTTAAATAAAATCTTGGAGTGGAGGGAGGTTGAGCTCAGACAACCACAGCTTAGCCCTCGCCTTCTCCTCCTGGTTCCCATGCCGCACCTGTTCGCTCTTCCCTGCCTCCTCCACCCTGCCTTAACTTTTAGATGAAGTCCACACTGGGGCGGGGTAATTCTGCTGTAGTGGGTCTAAGTCAGATCTCCGACTCCCTTTCAATGCAACTTACTTTAACACCTATGAAGAATTCTGGCTTTGGCCTCATGTATGGGCTGAACTTGTCCCCTCAAAATTTACGCATTTAAATCCTAACCCATAGTACTCTCAGAAGGTGATGATATTAGACATAGGGCCTTTAAAGAGATAATTTATTAAAATGAGGTCATTAACGCAGTACAAGTCCCAGACCTGGTGGCTTGCTTTCTCTCTTTCTCTCTCTCTCTCTATGGTCAAATTAAATAATATAATAATAATAATAATAATAATACCAAATGGAATTAAATAAATAAATAATTCTTTTTAAAAAAACAATGAGATAATTAAACTGGGCATCAGTCCAACATGACTGGTATTCTTACTAGAAGAGTGAATTAGGACACAGATGCCCAAAGAGGGAAGACCACATGAAGACGCAGTGAGAAAGCGGCTACCTGCAAACCGAGGAGAAAGGACTCAGAAGAAACCAATCCTAGCTACCCCTTGGTCACAGACGTTTAGTTCAAAACTGTTAAAAAAATAAATTTATGTTGTTAAAGCCACCAACTCTGTGGTGCTTTGCTCTATCAGCCCTGGCAAATGAATACAACCCATAAATAAGAGATGCGGTTCAGGGAACCAGCAGTTAGCGTAATGGCTATGTCGCTGGACTCCCACGTAGTCGACCGCGGTTCACGTCCCGGACCCGGTGGCTTAAAACTCACGCCGGGCGCGTGTGCGTGCGTGCCCAAGATCCCGAGAGGAGAATGGAGGAGAAGGGATTGCGACGTGACCATCCCCCCCCAGGGGGTGATTTCTCGCTTTCTGTCTCTATGTCTCTCTCTGTCTGTCTGGCAAGCGCACGCGCCCTATAGCGAAAATCTCTCAAAAAAAAAAAAAAAGAGATGCAGTTCATTAGAAGGAGGAGATTAATGATGGAACCAAGATGGCAGAAACAGATCAGCAGGTAAAGGGAGAACAAAATTCTGAATTCGATTGCATTCTGACACCTAGAGAGGAACCTTACACAGCAGTTCTTTCCTCACTTCCGCTAATAGAGTCTTGCACCTAGAGAGGAATGTCACACTCTGGAGGCTAGAAAAGGGCGGCCAGTGCTCCACAGGAGGCCCAGGTCACCCTTCCATAGGTCACTGTGTATGACAACAGGCTGAAAACAAAGGACCCTTCATTCCTATAGCAGAAGTGAAGGACAGCCCTTAGCCTGTGCACCTCTGGGTAAGGGCAACATCTTTGCCAGCTGCCCAAGATATAGCTCTCGCATCTCAGGAGACCAGGGAAAAGCAAATCATTCTTGTTTTACATTCAAAACTGGTAAAAATTTTATCTAGCTCAAATTCAGCTAAAACGCTGGTAGCAACAGCTCTAAATATGCAGGAAGGTGTTCTCGGTTGTGCATGGCAGGTGGTAGGTGTGGAAGAAAAAAGAAAAGAGTTTCTGTTTTGCCAAATGATACTCAGTTGCCCTAAGTGGAGAGACTCTTCTCAGCAGTGATTATGAAGAGGAATTGGTTCCTGAAAAGATGCTGAATCCAATCAACCCTGCTTTCTTTGCAATGGTAAGGGCTTACCAGGGAAAATCCATAATTCTAGCACTAATACAGTCTTAGTAAAATCTACCAATAAATCTTCAAAGAAAATCTGTCAGCAATGCTATTGTTAAATAAATGGAAAAACATATTACATGGTACCAATTCAAACAACACACCTCATTATTACACAAATTCAAGTTTCTTCTAGGTCGAAGTTTGTTTTGTTTCCTAACACTATGTGGAAAACAAACAATGGCCCTAGCCATTCTTCCAAGCCCAGTGTACAAAAAAAAAAAAAAAAAAAAAAACACTCAGGGCCAGCTAGTAGCTTGGAGGTTAAGGTGTTGGATCTCACATGGCTGGCTGTGCAGCTGGAGTCTCAGATCCCACTGGGCACATGCACATACATGCCCAAAACTCACAGGAGAGAAAGGAGGAGAAGGAATTGCAACATGGACATCCCACAGGGATCTCTCTCTCTCTCTCTCTCTCATGCATGAATCCCATAGCAAAAAAAAAAAAAAAAAAAGAAAGAAAGAAAAAGAAAAAGAAAAATTCACTCAGTAGACTAGCACTTACTGAGCACCTGCCATATGCCAGGCAGGATGACAGAAATGGGAATAAACAGACAAATGAAATAGTCCCTGCTCTCGGAGACTTCATTATTAGGTAAGGTAGTCAGACACATCAATCAGTGGATTTTAGTGTCGTATGATTCATGCTCAAAAAGACACAAAGTGAAAGAAGATTGGGAAACCAGAAAAGGTGGTCCTTGTGTTTGGGATTCTGTGGGCCTTTGAAGTACACTGGTTTTCATGCATTATAATCTCAACTCCGTCTGATGATCTATGTCCACTGTCAACTGCTCCTCTCTTCCCTGCCCACCCACCCCCTCTCTCACTCTGAGTCTGCACCACAGCTGTGATTCGGCAAGTCTACCCTGGTCACTGCCTTGCAAAGTTCTCAGAAGAGTTGAGCTGGCATCACCTAGAGGGCTATCATTTCTTTCTTCTCCACACTTAGAAGAAAATTAGGTAGTGGGTAAATGATAGTATAGTGGTAAAGAAAACCTGCAAGTGACATAAAATGCTATTCTGGGTATCTCTGGATGGCACTTAACTGTCCCCTGGAACATAGGCCGAGACAGCGGTGAAAGTGGTGACCTGAGAAGGAGAGAGTTGTAAATGGTTACTCCAGAGACCTGGCCCACCCACCTCAGCCACTTAGCTGGACACACTTTATTTAATCTCATAGCTTCAACTTTCTCCTCTGTAAAATGGGGTCATAACATCTACTCTGCTTACCTCACAGGGAGCGTGGGAAATCAAAGAACGGCGATAAGTGAAAATGCTCTGAAGCCTGAAAAACATTCTGCAAATGTAAGAGAGGGATATAATTAACCTCGCCACAAAGCTGCCTTAGGGCTTGATTAAAATACACTGTACCCCTCTGGATCGACAAAGTGTGAATATGGTTAAAAAATAGGGATAGCTGCTCTTAAACAGAGACAGTTGGTGTGTGGGCAAAGCCCCATAAGCATTTTCTATGCCAGAAAACCTGCATATGCTTAGAAACTAGCACGTTTCGGTTGGCCTTATAGCAGCAGTGTAGGAGAGCTCGCAAAATTAAATCTGTATAGGCAACACCACTGCCAACACAACTGTCCCAACTCCCAAGAAATGTGTTGAACACCAACCCCTGTCAATGGAGTAAAATACACCCTGCACTGTTAGAGGAGGGAAGCCCGTGCAGCAGACACATGCAGGACAAACGCAAACAGAGCCTCTAGCAAAGTGACCACTAACCTAGACATTTCAAAGTCTAGGGATAAAAACTCTGTTTAATAAGAGAAGGGTTCCAGGTAGTAAAACTCTTTTTTTTCTTTCCCTATCCTGACAAATGACTCACAAAAACAGTACTTTTTCTATCTGATTACAGTAAATTTTCCAATACAATGAATGCTTTGTTTGGCTGAATCATTTAATAGTCATTCACACTCTCTAATGAAACTACTAATTACAAAATCTCTGCATTGCAGGCAATAAAAAAGGGTTGCTAACCTCTTTACAGTGCTTTAGTTCTGCCATCAAGTAGCAATTACTCCTCAATGGGCCTCCCTCTTTTTCACCGATTCTCACCTCAAACATCCCAATCAATTCTACTAAAAAAAAAGAAAATCCACTCAGTAACCCTACAGTATATGTGTGCACACGCACATGCACATACATTCATGGACACACAAAATCCAGAAACTTGGGGACCAGCAGATGGTGTAATGGTTATGTCACTGGGCTCCCATGTAGTAGGCCACCATTCAAGTGGCTTAAAACTCATGCTGGGTGCATGTGCATGAGTACCCAAAATCCCAAGAGGAGAACGGAGGAGAAAGGATTGTGGCATGGCCATTCCTCCTGGGGGGGGGGGGTGTGATTTCTCACTTTCTGTCTCTCTGTCTCTTCAGCAAGCACACATACCCATGTTGTCTATAGAAAAATATCTCTCTGGAAAAAAATAAAAATCCAGGAAGTTGAAGGAGAAAAATAGGGGGTAATGGCAAGGATCCTAGAAAAGTCCCATATTCAGATTAGCCCTTGGCACTGGCTAACTCAGAAAGGGCAAGGCTTCAGTTACCTGCACACTAAAATGTCATTTTTACTAATATGACCATTAAAACTAAATTCCACGATGGTACAAATACTTGATACCCAAGTCAGTTGCACTAGAATATGCTATACATTATTTTATTTACAGATAGCTCTCTGTTACCCATCAGTCTCTCCAGCCAAATAAATCAGAGGGAAGCACTAAGGCTTCGTAGACATGTTTGTTACCCTTAGAGCAGCTCCCCGGCCACCAGAACTATCTCAGAGCCCTAAGCAACAAAGGCGTCTTCCTCTATACCAGAGAAAACTGGAGTTAATCACTTCAACCATTCCCACTAAGGCTCTTAAAGTCATCAGTGAGGTCTGTAGTGGGAGGAGGGTGAGACACGGCAGAGGGTGAGAGATAGGGAATCGAGGACGGCAAAAATAACAAAATATACAGGGAACAAGAAATAGAAAATTATTTGTTGACAAAAACATGTATGTTGATGTGCTGGATTGAGCCAATATACAGTGTATTCTGGATGGGAAATCTCATTTTGTTTGCTGTAATGATGTATAGTGAATGAATGTAAATTAATACATTTAAATTTAAAAAATAGAAGTATTAAAAAAAAGAAAGAAATCAGTATTTACCATCTGAACACAGGCAACAAGACAGAAAGGTAAAAATCTATTATGCCAGTTTTTAAAAATTAAAGAGGAAAAAAGAAAGATTGCATGAAATATTTTATTGTAGTTCATTAATTAATTAATCAAGAGTTAGACAACAGGGAACAGATGTAGAGTGACTTTTGCCAAATCCAAATTAGGTTCAAAAGAGCCAAAATGTAGTTTCCCAGATTTGCAGGCTATAGACTTGGAATTTGGTTATTTACTAAATGTTCCAAAGATGGAATCTGAGAGGATTATTTTAATAACTTAGAAAATGACTCAAATCAAGTCTGTGAAAATTAATTTTTCCTCCTTTCCAAAAAAAACCATGGAATGGAGTAAGAGCTGTGAGGGCACTTCAGTCAAAATAGGCTTCTTATAAAGTAGCCCGACGATTTAAGGGCATTTGTGTGTTTAAACAAACACCAAAATGTATACATTCAGTTGAATGTTCTCCAAAGCCCTTTAATCCTTTACATTTGAGACTTATATCATTATTCTTTTGTTCAAAAGATATTTGGGATGCCTCTTTGGTGATTATTTTTAGAATTAGTTTATGAGCTGTACAAGAAAATTAGTTTATTGTCATGTACACTACAAGTTAGGTCATCAAAAAGTTCATGGAAAGTGTATTATGTGTACTATGAAAAATCAATGTACAGACTTCAAATTTTTTTACACAAAAATAAAGTCATACTTTAATTCCATTTGCCCATGAACCTTTGTAGTCCCCTCATACATACATGTATGCAAAAGTCAACCCCTGTTTATAGCTACAGAAGTATGCAGAGAGAAGAGTCTAAAAATAATTTCTAATTGGTCAAGCATGTTTTTGTATTTATGTAAGAATATAGATATTTTGAAATTTCTGTAAGTTTATGTTAATTAAAATAATACAGGGCTACCCTTTGTAAGTGGTTAGGGACATTGGATCTCACATGGCCAACCATGGTTCAGGTCCTGGCATGGAGCTTGGAAAACATGCTGAGCTTGTGTGCATGTATGCCCAGTCTTGACTGGAAGCAGAAATGAAGGAAAAGGAATTGTAGCTTAATCTTTGCCCCATGAGGAGTTCTTTCTTTCTTCCTTTCTTTCTTTTTCTGGTCAACACACATAACCTTGGTAATAAAATTAGTAATAATACTAGTCACATGATGTTTAGGGAACCAAATTAAATCAGGACTTATCTGGGAAGCTGACCATTTTTCCTGTCTCTCTCCACGAAATCTGGGCTGCTTTCTACTCTAAACTTCTTATAGAAAATGCTAGCATTGGGACCAGCAGATGGCTCAATGGTTACATTGCTGGATTCCCCTGTAGTTGACTGCAGTTTGAGTCCCGGACCCGGTGGCTTAAAACTCATGCCAGTTGTGTTTGTGTGCATGCCCAAAACCCCAAGAGAAGAATGGAGAAGGGAATGTGGTGTGGCCATCCTCCCTGGGGGGTGATTTCTCGCTTTCTGTCTCTATATCTCTCTCTGTCTCTCTGGCAAGCACACATGCCCTATAGCAAAAATCTCTATTAAAAAAAAAAAGAAAGAAAAAGAAAAAAGAAAGAAGATGCTAGCAACTCTCATGCTTCCCAAGAAAAAGGAATGTGTGTCAGTGTTTGCCCTTATACAGGATGGAAAAATGAGAATTATCAAGGGAAAAAAGGGCTACTCAATTAAAAGTTACAAAAAAATTTAGGTATGGACCTACCCAGTAATTCCCAGTACAGTTTTGTTATAGAACACCTTGCCCAATAGGTACCAGCTAGGTGGCATAGCCCATAGATTACTAGACTGTAGTGCTGGAAGCCACATGGCCAACCACAGATTTGGATCCTCGGGTTGACCTCAAAACATGACCTATTACATGTAGGCACTCAAGATCCTGAGGAATTAAAAGGCTGGGGAAAGAGGCATGAGGAGACCCTAACAAGGGTGCTTTACCTCTCCCCACCCTTTTTTTCTTACATACACATATGCATACACACTCTATCAATAAAAGAAAAAGAATGGCTTGCCCAATAAAACATACTACTTAGGGACCAGCAGATGGTGTACTGTTTATGTCACTGGACTTCCATGTAGTCAACTGTGGTTCGAGTCCCAAAACTGGTGACTTAAACCTCACACCAGGCACATGTGCATGTGTGCCCAGGATCTCAAGAGGAGAATGGAGAAGAAGGCATGGCCTTCTGTGGCATGGCCATGCCCCCCCTGGGGCAATGATTTCTCACTTTCTCTCAAATGAGTGCACATGCCCTATAGCAAAAAAATCTCTCTCAAAAAAAAAAAAAAAAATTAATTAGAAGTTAAAAAAAAAAAAAGATATTATAGAGTTGGGGTCTGAGAATCTGTATATTCTTAAGCTGCCCTGGTGGTTATTATTGCAACGTGAATTAAGAGATGCCATTTTTAATTTATAAGTAAAAATTCTGAAGTTCAAACTTTAAACCCTTTAAGAAAGCAGTTCTATATTTAATCTGGAAGAACATTTTCTCCTTAGTATTAAGAGAATTTATCAATGCCAAAAGTCTCAAGTGGCACAGACTCCAAGTAAAGGAGTAAAAGAAGTAATAAATTGGAGAGATACTTTCTGGATGAGAAAAAGTCATAGAGATTTACATTGTTGGTAAGGGAATTGGCAACATGGCACACTTTCGGTAACATCATGAATCAGTATAGAACATCATGAATAGAAAACTTTGGCAAGCTTCAATAAAAGCAAACGTTGTTTAAGAAGAAGAATGAGTATATGATAGATACAGTCTATAAGAAGAAATATCATAACACCAAGGAAGATAAGGTTTGGAAAAGTCACAAATATAATACTTGATGAAAATATTACCATTTTCAGAACCATGGACAGACACATAGAGTGCTACTGGCCAAAAAGGTTAAGGAGGGTTATTTCTCTTCAATTTTGAAATAATAACTAGGACAAGGTTAAATGATCCTTGGCAATACTTAATAATTGGAGGTGAAGTACTGAATTAATTATTTACTTCTTTAAATCATTTTGTAAATCTATATATGTAAATGAAATTAATAAAACCCAGTTTACTAGGTGTTGGAAGAAGGGTCTAGTGTTTATTGTGCTAACCTGGATGTGGATAGTTTACATCTTGTCTTAACTCTATATGCAAGGTTTTCATATTAAAGTTTAAAAGGACTGCACTAAATTAGATAGATAGATAGATAGATAGATAGATAGATGTAAATAATGAAATATTGGCAACTGTAACAGATAAACTCTAGTATCTCAGTGACTTAACTGAGAAGTTTTTTCCTTGCTTACTAAAGTCTGACTGGCCACCAATACAAAGGAGGTCTCTCTTTCCTGCCATTCAGTGACTCAGGCTTTCATAAGTTTTTTCATCCTCTATCCTTGCCTTCTAACCTTACCCAGAGTGTTAACATCTACATCCAAATAGAACATAAAATTAAAAAGAGGATATTATATAAGAGTATTTTACAGGACAGACATGGAGGTAGAATATATAACTTATACTCACAGATGACTAAGCAGAACTTGGCCACATGTCCGTACCTACCTGCAGAGAATGATGGGAGAAATAATCTAGCTATGCAATCCATAAGGAATGGAAAATAAGTTTGGTGAGCATATAACCACTCTCTGTTCAGTGGCCAATCATTTGACCTATGACACAATTTAAAGCATAGTATAGCAAAATATCTACACTAGAATACTATTCTGTCAAACTGTTTCCTCATTATATCTGGGGCAATGCCATTTATAAGAAGCAAGGGCAACAATCTGACCAAGAGATTAATTGTCTTAGTTCATTATTGTGTTGCTAAACAAAAATATCTGAGACTTGTGATTTACAAAGAATAGACGTTCATTTAGCTTACAGTTGCAATGACTGGAAAGTCTAAAGACACAGGGCCAACTTCGGGCCAGCCTCTGGTATTACATCACAACATAGCTGACAGAAACAGAGCAAGTTGGACACTTACAAAGACAAAGGAAACCGAACTCCCACTTCCTCTATTTGTTCCATTCCAGGCCCCCAGAATGGAGGATGGCATCTTCCCACTAAGCTCCACCTCTTAAAGGTCTCCCACCCCCCAAAACTATTACACTGCAGACCAAGCTTTCATCATATAAACCTTTGGGGGACAAACCATTATCCGAACCATACCACTATCATCTTGTATATTTCCTCCAGATACCATGTCTGAAGTCACCAATATCAACAGTTAGATATGGCTTGATTGGCCAGGACCACCATCAGTACTTATATAGCACTTCTCTCCACCTACTAGGTCACTCCTATGGATACAAAGATGAAAGACAGGTAAGAATACCAAATAGGAAAACACACAGGCACATCCTTAATTCAACCTAGCACTGTGAGGCAGCATCCTGGAGTGTGGTGATTGAAATAACACTGAAAAAGGCAAGAGTTCTGGTCTGGCTCTACTCTTTACTAGCTAGGCAACAAATGATACACTGTTTTTAGCCTCAGGTCCCCCATTTATAAAGTAGGAATAATTATACCTCTTCTATTTACCCTACCTATTGGTGAGGTGGTTCAGGGTTCAACTTGTGAAAAAAAGTACTGATTCAAGAATCCAATTGCGAGAGTAAGCAGATAATAAGAGACAGAGCAGTAAGTGATGGAAGGCTAAGGAAGAGACCTGCTGAATAAGTCTACATACTGTGATAGTTGTGGGAGAAAGCAGTAATTACCTAACCAGGAAAAACATAACCTAAAAAATTTCTGAAAGCTTGAAAAAAATTAAATTGGTGATGATACACACTCTAAAAGACATTTTAGAGAAATTCAGCACCTACCTGCTTACAAATAGAACCAAACATATTTCCAGACACAAATCAAAAGGGTAGAGGAAAAAAAGCCAAAAGTTAAATGCAATTACTGGTAGTGATGAAGGGCATTTCTCACATGGTTTCTAAATTGGACCTATTCTCCCCCCTACTTCTGAGTAGGAGGCAAAGGTTAAATTATACACCACCTGCTCCACAAACTTGCACCTGTTACTCTTGGTCTCTAGAACTTAGACTGTTTTTCTTAAATTTTTTGAGTCCTTACCATATCCAGGAAGAAATCAAAGAGGCTAATGACATCCACACCTTGTCAAAAAATCCTGCGAAGTGATTACCTATAAATGTGCATCACAATTTTACACAATAGCCAGACTCTTGTTTTTCCCCCAAGAAAAGAAGGCTTTGTGACTTTCAGTCCCACATTAATTGTAGAAAATATTTGTTGCTGAGAAGTTACCAGAAATTCTTGGGCTTTGTTTTCCAGAGAAACTTACAGCATAATAGACAAAGAAAACTCACTCTGCACCAGCATAGGTCTTCAGTCATTTAATCAGAGGCTCTGAAATGCAGACACTGTGCAGCATTTTTAGGATGACAAGGCAAGAATGTGACTATTCAGCCTGAAAATAAAGCAGCTTTATCTCCAAAAATGACCTGAATGGCATCAGCGCCAAAGCACCCTAAAATTCTAATTAAAGTGATGCTATTAAGTGAAAAACTGCAGAAACCGTTGATTAAAGCATCCCTTCAGGAACAGCAGCTAGTAAGAGAAGGCTGAGGATGACCTGTCCTATATTTTTTTAAATGAAGCCTTCTTTTTGTTTGTCTGTTTGTTTGTTTGTTTTTGCCACAGGGCGTGTGTGCTCACTGGAGAGCGAAGGAGAGACACACAGAAAAGAGTGATAAGTGCTGCCAATGGGTCATGATCATGCCACAAATCCCTTCTCTTCCATTTCTCCATCCCATAGAGAAATGGAGGCACACATGCACATATATCTTGCACATTTTCCTAGCTGCTAGGATTGGGATTCAAACCACGTGGTCAGACATTTGGGATCTGGCTCTCTTAACCACTAGGCCATGGGGCTAGCCCCCAAATGAAGCCTCATTAAGCTTTTCAGAGCACCGTACTTCAAGCCAAATTGTGATGCTCATTTATAGGTAATCACTTTCCAGGATTTTTTGACAAGGTGTGGATGTCATTAGCCTCTTTGATTTCTTCCTGGATATGGTAAGGACTCAAAAAATTTAAGAAAAACAGTCTAAGTTCTAGAGACCAGGAGTAACAGGTGGAGCAGGTGGTATATAATTTAACCTTTGCCTCCTACTCAGAAGTAGGGGGGAGAATAACTAACCAACTAACACCTTAGGACAAAATGTCTGAGAATGCCTAACCAATCACTGGCAGCCTGGTGCCCTGAGAAATGACCAGAGTTCCTCTTTACAACGCAGAAAGCAAGCCACTATGCATGAATGGAATGTAGGAAGGATCACTCTCCAGTCCTGCTTTCTTCAGAGAACTCCTGTTAAATACTCCAGAATAAAATGCCAAAATGCTACAGAAACGTTCATCTAAAAAGCTTAAAGCTCTTTGCTCCAATGATCCCAAAGGCCTGCAGTGTGAACAAGATGACTGATAACTTGCATCAAGTAAGACAGTCTCCAATTTTCACTCCCTGCCTCAGCCACAGCTTGCGTCTCTCCCTGGGCCACGTTCCTTTCCTTCCACCTTTTCCTCTACCTTCTTTCCTGTTTAAACTCTCTCCAATGATTGTGCCAACAACTATTCCCACTTTTTTTTCCTGTACCATCAGTTTTTTTCCCCTATTGATGAACTGTCCTCATCAATCAACAAATATATTTTTATTTCTCTATTTTAAAAAGAAAAACTTTTTATTATTAGTTAATACATAGTAATTGTATATCTTCGTGGAGTATGGTGTGATTTTTTAGTATATGACCAACGTGTAGTGATCAAATTGGGATAATTAGCATATTTATCATTTCAAACATTTATCATTATTTTGTGTTGGGAACATTTGAAATCCTTTTTTAGCTTTTAAAATACATACAGGAAATTACCCTACTCTGCTATAAGAAATTAGAACGTCATCTTCTTAACTAATGGGAATCTTGTATCCATTAACCAATCTCCCTATCCCTCCCACTTGCCTTACTCAACTCAGCCTCTAATAAACTCTAATCTAGTCTCTACTTCTGAGGACAATTAAAAAAAAGAAAAAGTTAAGTCTCTCTTAACTTTCTCACCCCAGATATCATTTCCTTCTTTATGTTTACACTAAAACTACTTTCAAGATTGTCCACACTCACTGCCTCCGATCCCTTGTCCTCTCCCATTCACTTTAAAATCACTTGGGTCAAGTGTTTGCCCCCAATAGTGAAATCAATGATCTCCACCAAAAGCGAGCCAAGTTCAAGTCTCAGTCCTCATCTGACTAGACCCACGGACAGCGCTCCACTCTGTGGACCACTTCTGCCTCCTGAATACTTTCCCCACTTGCCTTCTAGGACAGCACATTTTCCTAGTTTCCTCTTCCCACCCTGGCTGTTCCTCCCAGTGTCTATGCTGGTTCCCCCTGTGCCCTGCCCCCCACTCTAAAAAGCAGTGTGTCTCGGGGCTTAGTCCTTAGACATCTTCGCTTTCCTGTTTATGCTTCCTCTCTGGGTGATCTCATCCTGCTTCATGACTTTAAATTCCATGAGTCGGTGACTCCTCAACTTACAGCCCCAGGAGACTTCTGCCTTGAGCCCAGGCCTATACCTCCAACTGACTTGTTTTTAAAGTTGCCAGAGGGCATATGCACTTGCCAAAGAGAGACAGAGAAAAAGAGAGAGGGAGGTAAAGTAAGAAAGCACCTCTGTGGGGAATGGTCATACCTCAGTCCTTTCTCTTCCATCTCTCCCTCCTTTGGGGATTTTGGGCACACATGTATACATGCCCAGTGTGTTTCTCAAGCCACCAGGTCCAGGTATCAAACCCCTCAGTAGGCCATGTGGAATATGGCCACCTAAACCACCACGCCACTGGCTGACCTCCAATTGACTTGATGTCTTCACTTGAGTATGTAAATGGCATTTCAAAAGTTATCATGTCCAAGATAGAACATCCCCAATACAAGAGCCCCCTGCAGTCTTGTCCATAATAATTCATGGTAACTCTGCTCTACCAGCTCCTCACGTTATAAACCGTGGTGCAATCTCTAATTCCTCTTTTTCTAACCCACCCTACATCTGGTCCATAAGCTAACCTTATTAAAATCAAATCTCTTCTGCCATCACTCTAGTCCTTGTCACCATATGTGGCTGGTCTCCTTGCTTCTGTATGTGTGCCTGTATCTACTGGGTCGTTGGAAAAGTCGTGACATATTTTTCTATGCAAAATATGCATCATGACTTTTCCAACGATCCAGTACTATCAATTCAGCAACCTAAGAGATCCTTTTGAACCACAGATCTAATCATGTCACTTCTCTTCTCGAAACCCTACAATAGCTTCCCATTTCACTCCTTCCAACTCAGTATGAGATGGCTTATTTTTCTGACATCATGCCCTGCCACAAGTCCCTTTCTTGCTCCTCCCCCATTTTGCCTTGTTATTTCTCCAACATGCTAGCCATTCTGCAACATCTAGGCCACTGCCCTGTTATTCTTCTGCCTGGAATACTCTTCCTCCAGCCTGTCTCACAGCTAGTTCCTCACATCCTTCAGGACTTTACTCATAAGTCACCTTGTCAGTGAGGTCTTCTCTGGCCACCCATCTATAATTTCAACTCACCATCTCACATTTCCTATCCCTTTTCCATGTTTTGTTTATTCTCTTAACACTGATCTCTATCCAATGTATTACATATTTTATTTACTTATCTTTTTTTTTTTTTTTTTTGCTATAGGGAGTGTGCACTCTCCAAAGAGACAGAGAGAGAGACAGAGGGACAGAAAGTGAGAAATCACCCCCCAGGGGGATGGCCACGCCACAATCCCTTCTCCATTCTCCTCTGGGGATCTTGGGCATGCACACACACACGCACCCAGTGTGAGTTTAAGCCACCGACCGGGTCCAGGACTTGAACCATGGACAACTACATAGAAGTCCAGCGACATAGCTATTTCACCAACTGTTGGTCCCTCTTCTTCTTCTTTTTTTTTTTCTTCTTATAAGATGGGATCTCACCATGGTGCAATCTTCCTGTCTCCGCTTCCTAGAATTGCTGGATTACTAGTGTGTGCCACCTTGCCCGGCCTTTATGTTAGATTGAAATGGAACATAGTGTCTTAGCAGCGAACACCACTGCAGCTGGGCCCACTGATTCTTACTGTTTATTTCCTTTCACTGGAATATAAACCCCATGTAGGCAGAGGGCTCTGCCTATTTGGTGCACTTCTGCACCCTAAGCCCCTAGTATAAATCCTGGCATCTGAGAATTCACCAAATATTTGTTGAGTAAGTGTATGTATAATATTTGCATTTTACCCATGCCTCGTGAAGGAGAAGCACAGAGTAGAAATTAGTACCTCACTGGGAAAAGTTGCTATTCTCTCTCATACAATAGGGCTCCAGGACCTCACCTGTCCATAGATACGTACACTCAGCACAGGTAGGCTTTATGCACCCTCAGCTTTCAGGTCAAGACCCTTAGGCACGGAGCTTTGGACCATTTTCTGTAGGTTTCCAACATCCTCCAACTCTATCCATATACCTTGTTTTCAGGCCTTTACCTTTCCTATTTTCTCATCGATGCTATCTTCAAGCCCACTCAAATCTCTTAAAGATCAGTGTTCAGGTACAAGATTTTTTTTTTTTTTTAATTACTAGGACAACTAAGAATAACTGCAATCAAGTAATGTTTGTGGCCAAGAGAATTGACCTGTCTTTCTCTATCTGGGAATTCTTCCATTAAAACAAACTAAATTTGTTTTGAGTTATGCTATTTTCAAGCCCCCCTAAAATCTTTTAAAATCAGGTTTCAGGTACAAGATTTTTTTTTTTTTTTAATTACTAGGACAACTAAGAATAACTGCAATCAAGTAATGTTTGTGGCCAAGAGAATTGACCTGTCTTTCTCTATCTGGGAATTCTTCCATTAAAACAAACTAAATTTGTTTTGAGTTCAGCTTTAACAGCGGACCTAAGACCTGAAATGTATGACTAGTATGTTAAAGTCTTTATTATAGGACTCATCACCTTAATAGAATCTCTTTTTTCCAAATAATAAGGATCTGAACACAGGCACGTCATCATTGTTATTCCTAAATGCATTTCACTACCTGGAGACAATCTATCTTCTGTGAAGAAGCCATTATGGTCTTTGATGCATCTCCCTTTTTAGCAGCTTATTGATCTTCAAGCGCCCAGCCAGTCACCACCACTACAGATATGTGTAATAAAAGCTGATACACACATGCTGCTCGCATAGGAGCAGAAATGTCCTTCTTTGAAATGTTAACAACTCTGCTGACCCAAAAAGATGAAATGCCTCCTTTAGTTTGAAATAAGCCTCTGGATTTCTATAGGTTTTTAAATAAGTGTATATAACAAGACATAGCTTTTCAGGGTCAAGGTTACTCATTATTTTATGAGACTTGCATTTCTATCAATAATTATCATCAATAATTTTTTTTAATAATTAAAGCCAGCTCTTTAAAATACAAGCTTAACTGGAATGCTTTCTTAATGTTTACTACCTACTGTCTCACCTGAATTTTGACCTGTAATACTTTATACAACTTGGGCAGAAAGTGTTGGAAACCATTTTCTAGCTTGGCCCTGGGTAGACTTAACCAAAATAAATCCAGGACTTGCAGTGGTCATAGAAAGTGTTTCCTTGATATGAATCATTTATTCAACCTAATTTAGGGAGCCAAGCAATGTAACTGTGTCTATATTTATCTGCTGAAAGGAAAAGAATTACTCTACTGATCCAAATTAGACAGCCTTATGGCTAAAGGAGAAGTCCTTAAAACGCTGACTATGAGATGACCCAGCCTGAAAATAAGGTGCTGTCATTGACAAAGAGAATCTGCTTCTCCATGAGACCCTGAGGAGTAAGTGTCTCCCACATCCATCACTGAACTGGAACTCTGTGGTCTCCACAAATAAAGCTATGTTGGCTGACCATGACATCTTTCTGTCCTCAAATCCCCCTATAGGAGATGAATGTTTTCTGTGAGTAATGTTCTCCAACTACCATGGGGCCAGATTCACCAGAAAATCAGAAGCAGACACTTGCCATGTGTTTCCAGGATCATTGACCCACCCTTTTGATACCATGAAAGTGAACTGGGAGGAACAATTACAGAAGACACAGTCTGTCTGGACAAAAGCACTACCAGAGGAGATATAAGAAGGTTGGCCCAAATAAACAGTTCAGGGAAGGCTTCACTGACACAACCTGAGGATGTTACTGATGAAAACCACTGAGAAACTTAGAAATGGGTTCTAAGGGAATGGTCCGATATCCCAGTGAGAGATCCAAAAGTAAACTTGAAAATTCTTATGCCCATGATAGGGACAAGAATGGAGGTTCGTCGTCTTCTTATCTAATAAGGACCAGCCTGGGAAAGGCATGAAGAATAGAGAAAGTGGGAAAGATCATAATGAAAAGGTCTAATCCCAGAAAAATAAGATAGCCCAGACTTTAAAATCTCCTCTTATAAATCAGAAATATGGGTACTTTAAGAAAATGCAAGCCTTACAAAGGGAAATAAATCAAAGTTGACCATATACATTATAAAACAATTCACAGCAGGGTTCCTTTTAATATTGTGTACCCTTAGTCCAGTGAAGTTATGAATCCTTTTAAAATGAGATTTCCAATCTACTGCATTAACTAAGATAAACCTTCATTCATTCAACAAACATCTATTAAATACCTATTACGACTCATGCATTACATCCATGCATTATGCAAATCCCTGTGGATAAAAAGATAAATAAGAAATAGTTCAAAATGGTCTCATAAAGGAGGGAAACATATGGGTAAGCAAATAAATACAACAAAATGTCACTTACTAGAAAGAAGGGAGAAAGCAATTCTACCTGGGAGATGGGGAGTAGGGTACATCAAGCAAAACTAAGAGGAGGGGCCTTACACTGATTCCCAAAGGATTAGTAGGAATTGGACAAGCAGACTTGGGGGTGAGGGCAAGAAGGGGAAGAGGAGTCCAGGCAAAGAGAGTACCATGGGCAAAAGCTCCCAAGGTAGAAACAGTTTTCCCTGTTTGGGGGACCCAGGAGTCCTTCATCATGCAGGAGCAGAATATGCTGGTGTGGAGATAGGTATGGAAAAGAATGCTATGTGGAATGGAGTGAGAATGGGAGCAGGGGGCTAGGCACATTACCAAACCTATGGGCCCTATTTGCCATGGTAAGGATTATGGACCTTATTCTGGCTGCTCAACTCTAAGGAGCAACTGAAGAGTTTTGAGCACATGGTAACGTGATTAGAGTTACATTTAAGAATAACCACTCTAGGACCAGCAGTTAGTGGAATGGCTATGTCGTTGTACTCCCGTGTAGTCGACCAGGGTTCGAGGCCTGGACCTGGTGGCTGAAACTCACACTGGGCATGTGTGCACACATGCCCAAGATTCCGAGAGGAGAATGGAGGAGAAGGGATTGCAGCATGGCCATACCCCCTGGGGGGGGGGTGATTTCTCACTTTCTGTCTCTCTGTCTCTCTCTGTCTTTCTGGCGAGCACACGTGCCCTATAGCAAAAACCTCTCCAAAAAAAAAGGAATAACCACTCTAAATAGAAAGCATTGACAAGAGATGAGAGTAGACATCAGGGAAGCCAAAGTAACACACCTGCTGCAGGAGTCCAAGTGTTCAGGACCCAAGAACAGCAGTATTATTGGGACCAGATGGGCATAAACGTTATTAGGAGTTAAAGTGATTTGTTCACTGCTCAGACGAGGAGGTCAGGACAGCCTGGAGAATGCTGCATCAGTTTCTAATCTGGGCAAGTACATAGGCAGTGAGGCCATCCTCCAAAATGAAGGAGAATGAAAGAAGAATGAGTCTGGGGAAAGAAGATAAAGTAGGTTCTTTTGGACCCACAGATGATCCCATCAGAGATGTTGGACAATAGGTAAGAGGTTTGGCAGTCTGAGCTATAGATTCCCAACTTAACTGGCTGTGAGTATAAAAGAAAATGGCCCTGGACATAGATGAGATTGATCAAGGAGAAGGTAAAGAGTGAAAAAGAGAAGTGGAATCCTGGAGAACATCTATACAGGCTGAGAGAGAAAAGCCAGCCTAGGAGAGCTAGAAAAAGATCCAGGAGAGATGGTGCCTAGAAAGCCAGGGGAGGTTATGTATTCAAGAGAAGGAGCAGTTGCAGGTAGGGATCAGTTAGAAAACCTAGTGTCAGAAGTTTGACTAGTTTCTCTGTCCCTCCGTCTTCCCCTCTTCCATTTGAAAGAAAGGACTGTGGGGGTTTTACTGGTACCTGATCACTGACAGAGCCTTCCAAGGACATTCTGTAACAGTGGGCAGTCCTATGGTTTATTTGGAAAGCTGTAGAAATAAAGGCTTCAAGTTTCAAGGAAGATACTCTTGTTGGTTTTGACTGGATAGTCATATAAACTTTTTAAAGAGATGAGCAATAGTGCTAACTCTTACCTATTTTTTAAGAGGTTTTTTACTACAGGGCACGTGCATTCGCCAGAAAGACAGATACAGACAGAGAGACAGAAAGTGAGGAATCACCTCCCCCCGGGGTGGGGGTGGGGGGATGGCCACACCGCAATCCCTTCTCTTCCATGCTCCTCTCAGGATCTTGGGCACGCATGCACATGAGCCCGGCATGAGTTTAAGCCACTGAGTCCAGGACTCGAACTGCAGCCGACTACATGGGAGTCCAGTGACATAGCCATTACACCAATTGTTGATCTCTACTAACTCTTATCTGTACATTTTGAATTTATATTGTTTCATCCCATGTATAAAATCATTTTTTC
>NW_006159610.1:8533578-8555839 GCF_000334495.1 Tupaia belangeri chinensis | reverse complement strand
TTCCCTACAAATAGATTTTTCTGCATTGGAGAATTATAAAGGAAAGCAGAATATTTTATCATGAGTTTTGCTTCAGTGACTTTAGGACAAATTTTTTAAAGTCTTAAACTCTTTTAAGAAAGAGAGAAAGAAAGAAAGAAAAGAAAACATAGTGCAGGGACCTGAAAGTACACAGAAGGTTGTTGGAGAGGAAAAGAATCCAGCCAGGCAAGGAGAGAAGCCACAGCTAAAAACAACAAGGGGCCATGCTCTCCTTCCTTGTTAGCAACACATTTATAGAGAAGTGTGTGAGAGGGAGAGAGAGGAGGAGACTTGTTAGGGTGGTCTTTGCCGCAGCCTGTGAAAGAATTCACAAACTCAGAGAAAACACAAATAGAAAAGGATTTATTTACTTTTTAAAATAGGAAAGGGGCCAGATGTGGAGAGTTGCATCAGCCAAAGGGTGAGGGCAGGGAACTTTTATGGGGAGGAGTTATAGCTGGGTAATTAGGAGATCCTGGGATAGGATATCTGTTGGTCCTTGGGCTGTTACCTTGTTATCTCTGGATAGATCTGGCTGCCATAGTCTACCATGTACTCTGTCCTTAGTTTTTGACGCAACTGTCAATGAATATTATAATCTTTATGTCTGAAGGCAAGAATTTAGGAAATACAAGGTCGGTCATCTGTGATGAATTCAAGGACTAACGTGGGAAGAAAAAAGGAGAAAGAATGTCGGAAGCACCTGAGAGTTTTAGATGGGCCTTTCCAATAAAAATATCTAAGCTTAGTGAGATCCACTGAATCAACCCAGTGTCTAGGAGACACTGAGACACTAACTTAACCCTTTCTAATCCCTAAAGCTCAAGGGAGAGTTTTAACCCTTTCAAGACTGAAGACACTGAGGCCAGCCTTTTCCAACATGGAAAGTCATCCATCTGGGGAAAAGTGTCATGTCTACCTCCCTACAGAACATGATGAATAAAGCAGCCCGCCCACCTGGGATCGCTCAGTGCAGGTCTGCCCAGGGCTGTATCTGGCCATCTCTTCCAGCCCTGTGGTTACCGAAAGATGAACACGGACATTATTCCGCTTCAACACCCTGAAATCCCTAGGGACTTTTGTGATCCCTTGCTAACATCAGGCCCAGCTTTTTGGTTCTGTAAAGCACTATCAGGTAAAAATGGAACCCTTGCTAAAATTCTAATGAGATTTTTCTGTTCTAGTTCCAGTTTATATCAATAGAGGGGGAAGGAGCTCATGACGACAACACAGGGGTTCTTAACTGCAGTTCTTCTTATGGTTTTAAGAATAAATATTCTTTATTCATCAGACAAAACTACATAAAGCTTTATTAATGTTCCTATTCGGTTTCAAAAGTGATATGAAAGTTGCTAAATAAGAATACAATTAATCTTAGTTTTTTTTCTATTAGTTCTTACCTTTTTCTTTACTAGTTCAAGCTCAGTTCTTCCCTTGGAGTTAAAATGCCTTCTGAGAAACGCGTGCTCAATCCCTGGCCTGTTCCCCATAGTCAGTATCTAGTGACTCTCTTCCTTGTCTATGTAAAGTTCAGTGCGTGATTAGGTTCCTGGAAGGGATGATTTTAGTTTCACTTTCTGGCCTTTGGAATCTTTTTTTTTTTTTTTTTGGAGAGGTTTTTGCTATAGGGCGTGTGCACTCGCCAGACAGACAGAGAGAGACTGAGAGACAGAAAGCGAGAAATCACCCCCCAGGGGGACGGCCACGCCGCAATCCCTTCTCCTCCATGGGAGTCCAGCAACATAGCCATTACACTAACTGCTGGTCCCAGGCCCATGGAATCTTTTTTTTTCTTTTTATTTTTTTTAGGCCCTTGAAATATTGACTTTTCTCCTCAAGCAACAATAAATTTAACAAGGGAGAAAGACGACTTGTACACTAAACTCTCTCTAGGCAGCCAATCATCTTCAAGCTCTGATACCTTCTTACTGCACATTAAAAAGAATGTAAGTACTTACATTCTCTCTAAACCCTTCCCCATTGCAGCTACTTGTAAAAATTGTTGGTTAGGGGTCACCTGATTCTCTAAACGTTTCTTGTTACTACTTAACAAAAGTCAGTCACAGATCATCTCAAAGTTCTCCAAGAATTGTCCTTAAGGAATCTGCACCCTACACACTGAACAGTAGTCTAAATATCATTTTTTTTTATCAAAGGCGTAACAATCTTCCATATAGCTGGAGTGTGTGTGCATGTGTGTGCTGTATTTGCTTCAAATCTCTTTTGTTTTTTTTTTAAGAATTAAAATAAAACCGATGCTTTTGAAGCCCTCTGGCACCTCTCCTACTTTCATCTTTCCGTTCCTTTTATTTATTTATTTATTATCATAATCTTGTTTATATTACATTGAATCACATATAACTTTACAGTGTGTTACATTTCTTTTACCAAAAGGAATACCAAGCATATCAGCCAATACAAAGACATTAAAATCCCCATCTTCATCATCCAATAGCTTTTCATTCTTTTCCCGATATTATTATTCCAATTTTTAAACAATCACTATTTATCATCTTGCTTGTAAAAAGACTTTACCCAACATGAAATACTTCTCAGACCTGTTCAGTTGAGAAAACTATACACATTATTATCCACCGGTAATAAACCATATCTGTGTCCTACTAATGTCATGCCTCTCTATTTGTTCTCTTGCTTTTTTTCTCTATAGTCTTCTCTTCTTCCACCCCATTCCACACTTTCTTATCATCGCTAGCTATTTTCACTGCTTTTGTGCTCGCCAATATTTTGATCTCTACCATAGAGTGTGGACATCTTTCCCTTTCTTAAGAAAGGTGAACAGCATCCTTCGTTTTGTGTGTATTAGTCCTGTGCATATTTTTATACCCACAATGCAAATACGTTTCTGTAAATATCATCTAATGTTGCACCTGCATTTGAACTTCATAAAAATGGCAACCTACTCTTCATTCTACAACTCTGCTTTTTTCACTTAAACTTGCTTTTTTTAATCTATTTGGGAATAATGTAGCTCTTTTATTTTTCTTTTTTCTTTTTTTTAGGTTTTTGCCATAGGGTGCTTGCACTTGCCAGAGAGATAGTGAAAGAGAAAATGAGAAATCACCCCTCGGGAGGGTGGCCATACTGCAATAGCTTCTCCTCCTTCTCCTCCATTCTCCTTTTGGGATTTTGGGAATACATGCACATGCACTCAGCGTGATTTTCTTTTTCTTTTCTTTTCTTTTTTTTTTTTTTTTTTTTTGGAGAGGTTTTTGCTATAGGGCGTGTGCACTCGCCAGACAGACAAAGAGAGACATAGAGACAGAAAGCGAGAAATCACCCCCCAGAGGGGATGGTCACGCCACAATCCCTTCTCCTCCATTCTCCTCTCGGGATCTTGGGCACGCACGCACACACACACGCCTGGCGTGAGTTTTAAGCCACCAGGTCCGGGACACGGACCACGGTCGACTACGTGGGAGTCCAGCGACATAGCCATTATGCTAACTGCTGGTTCCCAACTCAGCGTGATTTTCAAGCCTCCAAGTCCTGGACTTAAACTGGGTTCAGCCACGTGGAGTCCAGTGTCTTAACCACCAAGCCACCTGCTGGTCCCTATTATGTTTCTTTTAAACATATTATAATAGTTTGCATTGTATGAATATACCCTACCTCATTATCCATTTTCATACTAATGGACATTTAAGTTTTTCCTTCTTGTTTCCTTATTTATTTTGTTAGTACAAAGAGTTTGCCATGGACATCCCTGGATGAGTTTCATGCTCATGAGGACACAGCCAGGAGCAGAAGGGCCAGGCTGCTAGGTATGCATGCCATCGACCCCACAGCATTGTATCCAGGTGCTCACCAGGTGCTGCCAGTTGACATCCATGACAGGATAGAGCTTCTTCATAATGAGAACAGCTCTACCCTATCCAGGTCTGCAAAATACTCCAGAGCCTCGGGGAATAGGAGTTGTATTGCCTAAACAGAATTGCTATTATGAAGATGAAGAGAAATTGAGAGCAAAACTGAATGAGAAGTGCTCTAGAACAGATAAAGTATCAAACAGAGTGAGGTTCAGAATATAGAACAGCAGGACATTTTAAAAAGCAGGAAATGATACAAATGTCTGAAGATGACCTAATATAAAGTAAATTGCCTTTTCTTGGCAAAATACTTAGACGCCAAAAAAAAAAAATCAATTGAAATAATTCAGATACTGCAGTCTCCCATAAAAGCAGCAAATCTGTCAAACTTCTTTAAATGCCAATAGCAGCTTGTACTCAGACTAAACATCACCTGTATTTGATTCCTAGTGACTCCTGGAGGATCCTTTAAATGCCATCTCTGTGCATACAAATACACATTCAAAAACATTTTTTTATCCATGAATCATCTGTTCACTGCCTACCTTATAATTACACCTGCTATTATTTTAAAATATTGTGATCAGGATATCTCTGATATGATGTAGAAAAATATGGTAGCAATCACTACCTCTCAGGAGGAGGACAGAGTCTGGTGGGGCAAAGGATGGATGATGGAAGGCAGACTAGTTAAGTATTACTTAGAATAAATTCATTTTTCTGGGGCCAGCAGATGGCATAATGGTTATGTTGCTGGACTCCCACATAGTCAACCATGGTTCAAGTCCTGGACCCAGCAGCTTAAAACTCACATTGGGTACAAGTGCATACATGCCCTAGATTCTGAGAGGAGAATGGAGGAGAAGGGACTGCAATGTGATCATTCCCCCTGGGGGGTGATTTCTTGCTTTCTATCTCTATGTCTCTCTCTGTCTCTCTGGCAAGAGCACATGCCCTATGGCAAAAATCTCTCTAAAAAAAAAAAAGGGAATGAATTAATTTTTCAATAAGACTAAGATTTCACCCTATCAATCCACAGATATCTCTGTAGGAGCATTTTAGGACCATGTCCCCTTTTTCTGCAAAGCTTTTCTTGACTGTTCCAAAAGGGTTCCTGGCCCCGCAGGGCTTTGTAGCACATAAGTGTTGCTTATACCAGGGAGTCTTCAAAAGTTTATGGAGAATGCCTATTTGGGGGAAAAAAAAAAAAAAAAAAAACCTGTGCTTGATTCCAAAAATGTTTTTGCACTCAAATAAACTCATGCTTTAATTCCATTTTCCCACAAACTGTTTTGCAATCCTCTCATATGTGTTAGTCTACTTACACACCTCTTCCTTCTTTTGCTCCTTGAAGACAGGAAGCGCTTCCATCCCAAGTGATGTGTTTGCTACAGCTGGCACTCAATAGATATTTTGAAAATATGTACAGTGAAATGTCCTTCATCATTCAATCTTTTTTTTTTTTTTTTTTTTTTTAAGATTTTGCTAGAGGGTGTATGCACTCACCAGAGAGAGGCAGAGAAGGAAAGTGAGAAAGCACTCCCCTTAGGGAATAGTCACGCTGAAATTCCTTCTCCTCCATTTCTCATTTCAGGTTTCAGGGCATGCACACACAGGCACCCAGCAGGTTTCTTTAAGCCTCTGGGTCTGGGACACAGTCACAAAGTCAGCCATGATGCAGCTGCTTCAACTACCATTACACCAGCTGGCCCATCTGATCATTTTTAAATGACCCAAGAAATGTATGTATTTATTACTTTTACTTGTTACATTTATTGGTGCCTTTAAAAAGTTTTGTTTAGAAAAAGAAAAAGGATCTAATACTCAAAACTGTTTAAATGTAAGCCCTATGGAGGTAGGAATTTTGGCTGTTTTACTAACTTCTAGATCCCAAGTATACTTGGCCTAGTGCCTGGCACATGGTAGGTGCACAATAGATGTACCAAATGGATAAAGAGCCTTGCCTATGAAGTATTCTACACACTAAACAGACCCAGTTACTTTCTCTATTGTTTAAATTATATTTGTGGATTTTTTGGCTTGTTTAAATTAGGGTAAAATAGGCATACCGAAAAATGTACTATTTTAACCATTTCTAAGGGTACAGTTCAGAGGCGTTAAGTACATTCACATTCTTGTATATCCATTGCCACTTTAGGGTAGGTTTTCATTTTTCAAGTCCCAATCTGCAAAATGGCATTTCAAGTCAAAAAAAAAAAAGTTTGTTTTTATTACATGATTATATAAGAATTAAGAAATTAGCTTCTCTGTGGGATCAGTAGGTGACATAATGGTCACTTCGTTGGACTCCCACATAGTAGACTGCAGTTCAAGTCCTAGACCCTGGGCAACTTGAAACTCATGCCAGGAGCATATGCATGTATGCCCAAAGGGAAGAGAATGGAGGAGAGGGGATTGCAGCATGGCTATCTCCTTTGGCGGGGAGGAGGGATTTCTTGCTTTCTATCTCCCTGTCTCTGTCTCTCTGGCAAGCATGCACACCTTATAGCAAAAATCTCTCTCTAAAAAAAAAAAAAAATGCTTCTGTGTTTTCCACTTCTACCTATTACAAGCTAGCGCTAGCACCCAGGGATGATCTCTTTAGCAATATCTCTCTCTCTATCTTTCCACCTTGTTCTTTTTCTCTCTTCCCTTCCCCCACTTCGATTCCCCTCTTTTTATCCTCTCAACTCTCTATAACCTAGATCAAATTTCTCATCAAATGTGACAGTGCGAAAGAGCTTGGAGTTCATAGAATCCAAACCCATTACTTTCCATATGACAAAACAAAATTATCACTTCTTTTTAAAGAATGATTTATTTACTTATTTACTTATTTCATTTGTTATTATTATTTTTATTTTTATTTGACCAGAGAGAGACAGAAAGGGAAAGTGAGAAAGCAACCTGCCAGGTCTAGGACTCGAACCACAGTCGGCCATGTTGGCCTCCAGTGCCTTTAACCACCACATCACCTGCCAGCCCCCAAAATTCTCTTTTAAAATGCATGCATTCTCTCAAAAATAGCAGCCATCCAATCAAGATATAAGACTAATCTTCCCACCTATTCATCCACTTTCCTCTCTCTGTATATTGTTTGGGGCAATAAGTTATAAAAATATCTAACCACTGAATAAGCACCTGTGACTCTAAGGTCTAACCTCTAGATGTAAATATGTGTGGTGTTTGCAGGAAAGGGTCAAACTAACACAGTCTGTGCTCAGCACTCTGCCTGAGGGCCCAGGTTACCTCCTGAGAGCAGAGAGGGAGAAAATATTTTTAACTGGCAATCTCAAGTAGAATATACAGGATCGATCCTCTAATTGATCCTTACCGACCCTACAGTAAAAGAATAAATAAACTGACCTTCTGGAAGAGAAATAAGGCTCTTGATTTTGTTGACTCAATAAAAATTGCTCACTCGCGTTCCCTGACCAGTTGATGCAGACATGACCTTCTGAGGAAGAGCCTGATGTGAACACATGACAGTGAACTTGGGAAACTGTAGTCCGAGTGTAAGTACCCTTAGGACAAGAGCCAGTTATGTTGTTCTCCCACAAACCTAACAGAGAGCCCTGCGCAAGCTAGTGCACAGAACCAGTCTCTGTCCCCACCTGTTCATTTACCCAGAGTCACAGGACTCCTTCCTTTCCTTTACTCTCACTAGTCCGTAGTACGTTACAGTGATGGAGAAGCAGAGGTGTGACTAACAGTGTATCTACGTTTTGCATATAAGGTATGTGCAGGAGATGCATTCCATAAAGACTGTGTACATTTGCATGTGTTGGTCTATAAGCACATACACCTTCAATTTAAGGTTCTGGATCACCCAGCAAAGAGTTTCTTAGGACCTACTAAGTACAGAACGTAGTATGCATTTTAGAAATTAAATAATGCTTGACCTCCAGGAATGTAGGGTTCAAGACAGACTGCAGTGAGAAATCCAGCCTGTGAAGCCCCTCGGCTCATGAAATCTGAACTTCTCCAGTCTACGCTTGCCCACTGATACTCATTTATAGCACCCAAAGCCTGCCTGTATAATACTAAAACTAATGAAATGATTTCATTTTTTGACTCACTTATCATTCTTCCCCATTGTGCTTCCTGAGGATGAAGACGCGTCCTGGCACTCACTACCTTGTGCCATATTCTATATTGATTAGGTTATTTGATATTATTTTTATTCCATAGGTTTTTATTTATTGTCAGTCTCTCTCCCTGGAATGTAACTACATTTCATCCAACGCTGGACCTGATACCAAACCCTCAATAAATATCTGTTGAATGAATGAATACATCTTTAATGTCCCCAACTTCAACATTACCACAGTAAGCAAGGTAAAGACTCAAATATTATGTGAAAAAATATGTTTGAGCTTTAGTCGGTGGGTAGCAAAACAAGGTATGTGAGCAAGATATCTGAACCATCTAATCGCATTAGTTTAGAATTGAGATTCTCAAATTACTACTTCCTTTTGTTGTTGTTGTTGTTGTTTCCAGTTTGAGGACTCAATATACCAATCTCTTCTCCACCTCCCCTGACTCCAACAAATGCTTTGCTGACAGTGATGCAATGGGTGCGTTCCCAAACCTGAGTCATAATTCAAATCCTCATACCTCCATTTCATAACAACTTATTTGACCTATATGTGCCTCAGTTCCCTCAACTGTATAATGAAAATTAAAAATAATATTGACGAGGCCAGCAGGTGGCATAGTGGTTGAGGTGGTGAACAGAAGGTCCTAGTTCATGGTCACCTCAACCACATTTTGAATCCTGGACCTGGTGACTTGCTTTCTCACTTTCCCTTTTTCTTTTTCTCTCTCTCTCTGGTGAGCACATGTACTCTGTAGGAAATTATAAAATAATGATAAATAAAATTCCATTATTCTTTAAAAGATAATAATAATATTCACAATACCCATCTCACAGGATTATGATGAGCAATCAATTAGTTAATTCATACAAAGCTTTTAGAAGAGTACCTGACATCAAGTTTGGCTATTGTTAGCATTAATTTTTTTCTCTGCAGTCAATTTTGCAAGTTTTTTTTTTTTTTTTGGTGTGGGGGAGGGTTCTTTTTGCCATAGGGCATACGCACTTGCCAGCACCAGTGAAGAGAGAGACAGAGAGAGAGAGTGAGAGGAAAAGTGAGAAATCACCCCCTGGGGAGATGGCCATGCTGCCATCCCTCTTCTTCCTGGGATTTTGGGCACACATGCACACATGCCCGGTATGTTTTCAAGTCACCAAGTCCAGGACATGAGCCATGGTCAGCCATGTGGGAGTCCAGCACCCCCCACCACCACCACCACCACACTACCTATTGGCCCTGCAAGTTATTCTTAAAGGAGTTAGAGAGAAGGAAAAAAAAGAAAAGAGAGAAATGTGTGAGAATTGTATGAGTCAATGATAGAAGTTAATAAAATATAGACTTATGTTACATAGTTGACCATGAACTAAGACCTTCTGCCTAAAACATTCAAGTAACAAAGTTTCTTATAGGGTAGAATAATATACTTTAAATTTAATCCCATTAAATTAGCTTCATTTGAAATGAAGTGTGTTCTCAATCTTTTCAGAGACTATAGGCTCCATGTAGTGCTATCCAGTGGAATCTTCTATGATCCTGGGAATGTTCACTGCAATGTGCACCATACAATACAATACTCACTGGCTCTCTATCGCTACTGGGCGTTTGTAATGTGGCCAATGCAACTAAGGAGAATGAATTTTTAATTTTAGTTAATTTGGGTTACTTTCATTTTAAATAGGTACATATGGCTAGTGGCTTCCCTATTGGTCTGCGTGGCTGAAGAAATCTGATATACAAGCTCCTAAACTGTAGGTACCTGCTCTCCAGCTCCTGCTCTGATCTTCTCCTTTGCCCCAGAAGCCAGCAACTCCCAAGGCCCGGTGCTGTTTCACACATCCTTGGTGCTGCAGGCTCTGACTCCTTTGTCTGATTGCCCTTCCTCCCCATCTACCTGCACACCTCATCAATATCCTATTCGGATGCTATTTCTCAGGACAACTTTCCCTAACCCTTCCTCTCTTCCCTCACCCCACTGCCAACTCGGTTGACCACTGTCTGCTCTGTGTTTCTCTGCATCTGGTTCTGTTGCTGTTCTTACCATCCTATAGTTATCACTCATTCTCTGTGTCACTGACAAACTATGAGGATTTTGAAGGCTAGATCTTATTCATCCTTTCAGCTTAGTAATATGTGCCTATCACATAATATATGTGTGGTAAATAATTGTTGATTTTGAAGTATTATTAAAATAATATGGGGGGGGGCAGCCTATGGCAGGGTGGTTGAGGCAGCTGGATCCCACATGACTGACTACGTGGCTGGAGTCCCAGACCTGGTGACTTGAGAAACATGCTGGGTATGTGTGTATGTGTACATGCCCAAAACCCCCAAAAGAGAAAGAGAAATGGAAGAGAAGGGCTTGAGGCATGGCCATGCTCTGTAGGGGTACTCTTCCATTCCCTCGTTCTCTCTCTCTCTCCTCTTTCATACTCTCTCTCTCTCTCAGTCTCTCTCTCTGGCAAGAACATGCACCCTCTTGCAAATTTTTTTAATTAATTATAATAATTTTGGGAGTATTGACAACTACTCTGATTATGGAACCATTTAGGTCAAAATCAATTATAAGGCAAGTTTTCAAATAATAAGTTCTTAGAGTATCAGTTGCAAGTCTAGGTATTTCAAACCACAGCAATATAATATTTCAGTACAAACCAGAGACTATAAATGTCCCTTAGATTCTGTTACTTGGAACAAAATCCTACCTATAGATGTTCTCTTTAGGGTCTGGAAGTCTCTCAGATTTCAGAAACAGATCTTGCCATTGATTTGTCTGTCGCCAATGTCTACAGTGACTTACTATGGAGCATGGATGAGGTTTTAATGAAAAAAGACAAGACACAGTCCAGTGGGAATTTTTCAAAGCAACCTACCCTAACCACACCCTCCTATCCAATCCTGCCTCCCAGAAGGAAATAATTAAAACCTCATCTGACATAAAAAATAATCACTGCGTGTTTGTTCAATGCCATATGCTACCCAAAAAGAATTGGCAAAGCTTTTGCTCAAGAATCTTCCTGTGGTTGTGGTATATTATTTAGCATTTGCTACACTATTGAGTTGATAAACCATACTGCTTCCTTTTTTTGTTTTTTGGACCACCAATTTCTTTTGCCATTAGTCCTCCTGCCTCAGGCCCCCACCCCCCCACACACACACACCAAGCTGGAACTACAGGCATGCAGCACCACACCCAGTCTTCATGTTGGACCGAGAGTCAAACCAGGCCTCCCATGTGGTCTCAACCTATAGAGCACAGCATCTCAGCAGCATGCACCACTGTGGCTGGGCCCAGTTCATTTCAATACTAATTTTCTAACAAATCTTTTATTGGGATTACCACACAAGTACTCCAATGATTAGAATAGGTTCTCAATGAATAAATTTGTTTCTGTGATCCTAATTGGTATAAGATATTTCCCAAGTACCAAGCATCTGGTGAATGTACTTTACAAATGATTTTCTTTCCTGCCCTCCAGGAGCTTACAATTTAATAATATAAACCAAACCGTACACAGTGGTCAGAAACACATACTTGTGGATACAGTCATGGCAGCAGAATATCAAGGAAGAACATTTCAGAAAGAACATTAATCCAAAGGACTTTATCTTAAAATAAGATATAATTTTGGCTTCTGTTATTAAATAGGTTTTGTTTTACATTCAAGTATGCAAACAGTACATTTTCATGTAATGAGCATCAATTTAACAAATGGCTCCGTTCTTCAAGTCTATTACTATATGATCATTTAGATAAACCTCTAAGATAAGCCCTTTCTCCACATATCTCCCAGAATTTTAATCTAAATCGATGTTTCCAAAAAGACCAATGTCTAAGACATCTTTTGATGTCTTCAAATGAATAATGTAACATAAATACCTTTCTCTAAGATGCCCTAAACTTAAGAATAGGAATATCCATCTTGCTTTTTTAACTTCTTTATTTAAAAAATCTGCCCATCTAAGAACAACAATTAAGACCAGAGATTATATTTTATGTTATTGAAATTGCCTGTGAATTCTACTAGGTAAATGCACCTATTTCCAAAAATGTTGAACTCTGCTTAGAAAGGAAGATCTGGTTTTCAAAGATTGTGTTTTGAAGTTAAAAATGAAGATAGTGACCTTAAGTCCCTCAAGATTTGTAAGGCCAGCCTGCCATCTATCTCACTAATACCTAACGAGAATGTCAAATGGACAGAAACGGCCCTGGTAAGCGGGTGCTTGCAGCTGACAGTGATTGCTGTATTTTGGGTGATGGGGAACAGCATTTCCATTAGTTCAAGTGAAATACAATACCCTGCCAACTCTAGGTATCAGTGTATTCAATCCCCCCGCTGTGCTATGTCCATTTTCTGTTGCTGCAATTAAAACTCAGTCAATACAAAGTCAAAATGTTGTACATTCTTCCCCTGTCCCTTTCCCTGTCACCGTGTTTCCAGCTTCACCGGAAGAACATGTCACCATGGTAACCAATCCCCTCTGGTGCACAGACCAAGTCAACCTTTCTCCTCAGATTGCCAAGCAGAGCAACATGGAATCAAAGCCCCAAATGGAACCCTCAGAAGCCATGGATTCCATGCCCTTTTTCTAAGTGGTGTTAACGAATACCAGGCAGAAACATACCTGTCTTGTTCCAGAAGGCATTCAAGGAAGAAAACTCAACAATGTCCTTAAGCAAATCCTGCCAATGTTTATCAGTCATTACTCCTGTGAATTCCCCCTCACATTTCAGCTAACTTCCTACCATTTTGCATTTTAAAGAAAGCAGAAAATGATCCATAGAGTTACACTGTATGAATCTGAGAACCTAAAAACTGCTGTAGAGTCACTTGTTGTCAAAAGCTTATTCTACTTCTAAAGCCAAGCCCAAGTTGCTCTTTTTTGGAATCCCTTAATATCCTGTTCATCTTTTACAAAGTTAGAGAGCTCCAACTGGGGTCACCTGCTCTAATAAAAACCTAATCATGAAGCAGACAGGCGGCCTATAGTATTAGCACACCCGTAACTAAATCAGCTAAAATCCCTAGTCATTCTAAAGAAGGTACAAAACAAACACTAAGATGGATTCTCTCTGGACCTACCTCACCTAAATCTGAGCTGGCCTCTAAGATTGTATGCACTGCTTGCCAATCTTAAATAATTGACTTTTTATTCCAAAGTATTGATTTTTTTTCTGATCAATTTCAACACTTTTATAAATCAAAGAACAGCATCAGTTCTCACATTGGATTTTAAAATGGTAGCAAGCCTTGCAGCACCATACTAAGAGACATTAAGAAATGCTTTATGTCCTGCCTCAAAGCACTTTGCAAATAACAGTGTCATGGTCACCCTGGCATTACCATTTAATAGTTAAAGAGAACGAAATATAGGTGGGGAAAAAAAAAGACTCATAAAATCTGCAGCCCTTCTCAAAATGCAGCCTCCAAAAGGGACATTTTTTTTTTCTTCAATGCAATGTTAATACACTTTCAAACAATATTTCAGTGGGTTGACGGAACAGGATGGTCCCTAAAATATAAACCATACAAAATTGGCAAACTGCACCAGATAAGCAGATTTTTAAAAATTATGTGATTATATTAAAGTATCAAGTATATTTTGATCACTAGCAAATGCAGTTTGTTTTTTATTTGGGTAGCTATACCTTGGGTATTTTTTGTAGAAATTTTCTGAAAATAATGTTTTTCTTCTCTGAATTATCCACTTTGGTGTTACCTGAAGAACTATAATACTCCTTTGGTACTTATTAGACCCTGCTAATATTCAGTGCACATAAGTCACTTTTGTCAACCACTTTCTCAAAAGGAGAAATTAAACATTGTGACACGATGCTACTGGCAGCTCTGAGGCAAGGGTTGTGTGTTACTGATGTTTGTATGACCAGTGCCTGCACCATCCCTAGTATGGCATAGCACTCAGCAAATGTTTCCGGTTTGGACAAGGTCTTCTGTGGGAGATGTGCCCCCCATGTCCCTTGACTGACATCTAAAACAAAGAGTAAACTTAAAGTAAAATTAAAATTAAGTAAAATTAAGTGCATCTAACCCTGACCTATCACTCTTAAAGGGCTTCCCTTAGGCGCAAGCAGCACATTATAGATCCCCATCCTTCTCAGAGGCCCATGAAGCATTATCCTGGATGAAAAAAAAAATAGAAATCCCTGGACTTGAATATCCATGCAAATCCCAGCACGCAAGCACAAGACAAGAGAGGCCTGGGAGAGAGTTAAGCCTCCACCACGCTTCATTAACAATTATTCAAGAAGCAAGTTCTGGCCACTCGGAGGCTGGGCCAGGCCTGGAAAACCCGACCGCCCTTAGATCTGAGAGGCTGTGCCCGGGGAAAGGCTGCGGGCCTAGAGGCGCCGGGCTCTCCGCAGCGCCACGCCTCGCACTTACCTTTCCGAATGAGGGCTGCGATCTCTGGGTCGAAGCCCTGCCGGTGGCACTTCCTCCACAGGCCCATGTTGGTGGAGTTGTACTGCCGGCTGCACTCATCCGCGGGGCTCATGGCGAAGAGCTGCCGGCGATTCCGGGCCCGGAGGAGTTTGCCCTCCCAGCGGTCCAGGCGCGAGCGGCTCCCCCCGGGCGGCAAGTTGTTATTGTTGTTGTAAATGAATCCCGGGTCGACGCGGCGGGTGTTGAAGGCCTTGCACCTGTCCCTGTGCTTCCTGGCGTCCGTCTCGTACCAGTGGTCGGAGCAGATGGCCACGGCCAGCATGCCCAGGGCGCAGAGCGCTAGCGACAGGCCCGTGTAGAGCAGTAACCTTCCGGCAGCCATGCCTCCGCTGGGCGGCTACACCATGGGCATGATCCGCCGCAGCCTCGCCTTCCCTCCGCGCGCCCGGAACAAAGCGGCGGGGCGCGGGGGGGTCAGGAAGGGATCTCGCGCAGCGGCGCCTCCTCGGCCCCGGCCTACAGGTGCGTGGCCCGGAGGCTGCAAGGATAGGGGCCGGCAACCTAAAAAGTTCTGATCCGGAGAGGCGCCCCCAAGCTCCTGGAGATCCTCCTGGGCTAGGAGCAGCCTCCGGCGGCGGCAAGCTCGACACAGCCGCCTCCGCCCCCTCTCCGCCCGGCAGGAAGCGACTGCTCAGAACCCGCCGCCTCCGCGCGCAGCCTGGCTTCGCGCGCCACGGCCCTCGGGTGACAAGCTGAACACCAAGTGCCCGCGACTGCGGTGAAGCTTACTGGGGTCTCTTTGTGCCGCGTGGCTACTGGACCGACTCGCTTGGCTTTGGCCGGGGAGAGATGTTAGGAGGAGCTGCTCGAAGACAGGCCGAACCCAAAGACCCCGATGCGGCCAACCAGCGAAGGAAGCAGCCTCCAGTCGCCAAGACAGGTTGCCCTGAGTACCTCCCGGGTCTCCCGCTCAGGGACTCTCCCTTCCGGTCTGCAGGTGAAGATCCGGGGCGCGAACCCAAAAATGTTCTTCCTCTCTGAGTCGAGTCTTTTAAAAATCTCCGTGTTCTAGTCACCAGCAGGTCCCTGCTCCTTCTGGCCGGCGCGCAGCGCTCAGAGGCGGGCTCCCTGCGGACGCACGGTCTCAGCTGACCTTTCCTCGCGAGCTTCCCTGTCGCCTGCCTCCTGCGTCGCCATTCAGGAGGCACCTGGGACCGACTGCGCGGTCATCCAAGCAGCACTACGGGACCAGTCCTGGCCCGGGGTTTGCCAAGACCGGGCGGCAGCTGGCGGCTGTGCAGGACCCGCTGCACCGTGGAGGGCGCGCCGTGCAGGACGCACAGCGCGGGCGCTCGGATCTGGGCGCAAGGCGCTTTCAACACCATGGACAGGTCGCGCCGTCTCCGCGCGCCGCCAGCCCAGCCGCCAGCCCCTGGGGCGTCATGCCGCTCTCCCTACAGCCGTCTTCTTTCTAGAGGAGTGTCCACCCGGGCGCCTTCAGACCCGCTCTCCCGCGTCGTCTCCGCCTCAGTTCATCTGGCTCTGGGTAGCCCCAGGAGTGTGCTGCCTAAGTGCAAAGAAAATGCTGCAGGCACCGAGGAAAACCTCCGCCGCAGCCGGTCAAGACAACCGCCCCTTCTCCCGCCACCTGAGCCTTGTCACTCGAGCACCGGGTCTGCTTTGCCCAACTGGGGTCAGCCGCTCTCAGACTGCACCATCATCTTCGCAGCCCACCCAGACGCCGAGATGCAGGCTCACTCAGCGGCTAGCAAAGAATCCTGTCCCGACCTCGGCGTCCCACAACCAGGCTCCGGGTGCGAGGTGGTCGCCGAGGTGAATGGGGCGAGGTGGGGGAGGGAGGCTGGGTCGCTCGGCTTTCTCCTCCCTTCCTCCCTCTAGCCACGGTGGTTCAGAGGCCTCACAGGCTTGGCCTGGGCCCGCGAGGAGTCAAAGTCCAGCCTGCGCCCAGAGGGCTCGGGAAATCGCATCGCCCGGGTGCGGGCGCGGGAGGAAGCCGCTGTCGCGCTCGCTAGCTCGCTGAGGCGCCGGGCGCTGCAGCCTTGGCTAAAACCCACAGACGAGAACACGGAGCGCGCAGCCAAAAGCCAGTGATGTCATCCGTGCAACGTGAGCCTCATCTCTTATTTTTCTAGCCTCCTTAAAGAAAAACCGTACCATTTCCCAGGCACAAGTATCTAAGCCTTCTTTGACCAGGCAAGTCAATGGTGCCATATAAATAGATGTTCAACCCCATTCGTATTTATGCACATATACATACATGTGGTATGTAGCATGCTTACATGCATTATTATAAATTTAGAGGTGTAGCCTATATTTCCTCTTTCTTTTCAACCTCAAATCCACCACAGTGCGTTAAAGAAAAGACCGCTTATTGCGGACTTGGCTTGCAAAAGGGCTGAGCGAGCTCCCTGCGCCCCTGATTAGGGTAACAGCTGTCGGGCTGCTCCTGATCTTTGTTTTCTCTGAAAGCTACAGGCGATACCTCGCTGGCTACAGGCGTTTCAACCTGAGCTGAACAGAGAGCGGTCGCGCGGTTAGCACTGCCTGCCTCAGCCCAGCCCCGAGCCGAACATCAGCCCCTACCCCTACATCTGCCCCCCACCTGCCCTCCCTCCTGCGCAGAAAAATAAAGCACAAATTTCACTGATTCATTCAAGACAAGACGAAGAGAATTTTAATGGAGGGGAGTCGTTTTCACACTCGGTGGCTCGCGCTGGGAGAAAAGCAGGTGGGGCTAGAGGAAATCTGGGTGTGGGATTTGTCTTGATGTGTGGGGGGTAGATTTGCAGGGGCTCTGGAATCCCAGGCCTTAAGCAGGTGGGCCTGGAGTGAGCCGCTTCTTCCCAACCGCCCCACCACTACCGCCACCCGCTTTGCTCACGTGAGACAACGCCGCAAAGGCTGGGAACCTCCCTCCCAGCTTCAAACGCTGGATTTTTCACTCTAACGCTCACGCCTCATTTTCACCCTCTCTCCAAAGTCCAGCTTCCGCACTGCCGGGTGAAGAGCTGCCCTAGGGAAATGAAGAATACCCAGCACCCTGCTTTGCACAACGGAGCTTGTGAGCCAAAATCAGCGCACCTCCACCATATTCTTTTTGTCTTTTTTCTCCTTCCTGCATTTTGAAAATCGCAAACTAGGCGTTTCAGTGCCATCTAGTGGGGGAGGGGCGTGCCTTGCTTTTCGCCTCTGGATTCTGCAATGGGATTTGGTGACCCGGTCGGCAGAGCCTGAGGAGGTGGTTCTTGGCTACCTGGCTGGCCTAGGGGGCTGCAGGCATATGGCCTTTGCTGGATCTCACACTCGGGGTTCCTTGGGGTGTTAAAGCAGAGCCAAGCTTTGGCCAGTGTCTTCTCTCCTTCCCTTCTGCCCTCCTCTTATCAGTCCTCCCTCCCCTTGGAAGTAGGAAACAAGTAAGCTCGCACATGCATGCAGCATCTTGAATTTCTGAAGCTGTTTTCTTCCTAAAGCCCAGGGCACTTTTAGGCTGATAGGGTACCTGCATTTGATAAGACGGACGGATTAGAGAAGTGACATGACATCCCCAAGGTCACTCAGGAAGTCCAGGCACAGCCAGCATCCCAGCCTGTCTCCTGGTTCCCAGCTCTCCTCTCTCCTAAGAACCACCTGGAGGAGGTGCCCTAGAGGCCCTCAGCAGCCCAGGCAGCTGTCCAGAAGCAACGATGTGCCTGTTCGCTTTGTCCTTATCTTTCTTCTGGCTTCTATTATTCCACCTTCCTTGTTCTTTGCCTTTTAAAAAACTTTTTGTTGGCCTGTGCCTTAGGCCTGCTTCCCTGGCTGTGACTTGCCCACTCCATGGTCCACAGTCTTGTGATTTGGGTCCAGTTTGAAGAAGGGGTCCAAATGGTGCACAGCCCTTCTCTTTTCTGAACATTATTAAAATTCTATTTTGGAATTCTTACCCTTGATGAAATCCCCCAAATCCAATGGAAGACATTGCTTAGAGGCCTCTTTTGAGGTATAATTGTTTTGGGCAGCCCTATGCCATTTGGGGATGGCCGTGGTCCTCCAGGCTAAGAAGATGGTGGATTCTTTCTGTAGATTTTTTTTAATTAGTAATTTAGATTTCTTCCCTCTGTCTTCTTCCAATTCTCTCTGTTACCAACAGCATTCCTATCTCCATGCCTCCACCCCTTCCCTTTCTGTTTGTGCCAACACCGCCCCGGAACATAGAAATCTCAAAATCAGAAGGAACTTTCGAGTCAACTACACAACAATACATGAATTTCTCCTGGAGTATTGCCCTAACGGTGAATGAGCGCAGTGGAAGAGCTTGGAGAGTTCTTTCCTATGCTGAGCCTCACCCTAGGCCCTGCTGCTGCTACCCACTGGCCTTTGCTTTTGCCTTCCACATGCCCACAGATAATGCCTGACCCGTGTCCTTCCAGGATAACCGTCATGTTCTTCCCAAGCCTTCTCTCCTCCAGGCTAAATGGCCCCAGTTCATGCTTTCTTTGTTTGCTCTTCTCTAGTTTCCAACACCTGGCTCTTAGTGCTCCTTTTAGGTGCTACTGCCTTTATCTAAGCCATGGAACTTATGAAGAAAAAAACTCTGATCAGTGTGTCCTGTTTCTGATCTTCATTTCCTCTTCCAGGAGCCCATAAAATCATTCCCTTCTTAGGCTATCCTAGGATCTTGCCCTCGAATCCTAATTCAGATCACTGATTTGCAGTCTGTGAAAAGTACACTCTTGAAATTTCAAATTCCATTTGTTCACATATATGTGCCCCTTAAAAAAAAATACTGAAATACAGTTCACCTAAACCATACTTTCCTACAATTTCTTCACCCATTCTGAATTATCTGCTGTTACCATATTTGTTCCACCTTATACCCCACCTTCAGTCTGAAAATCCCTCTCCTTGACATGTTAATTGGAATCAAAATAAAATTTAATGAGGTATATTTTCCTTTTCTCTCAACATCAATATTATATCATGTGTCCAGAGTAAAGGCTCCCAACATATTCTTTCTGTTTTCATAATTCTTGCAGAGTTAGTATCATTTGTAATACAATAGTTAATTTGAGCTTTGACCCTCCTGACAGAGTCCCTCAAGTCTGCAACAAATTAATATTTATGCTTAAATGTATACACTTCTTTCCTCATGAAGACCTTCCTTCTACCTCTTCATCAGAGAGCCATGATAGTTTACTTATCTTCCTTCTTTTCTTCCACATTAAAGTCACTCTAGAAAAGGTCACCCCTAGACATATATGCCCTCTCCTTGCTTCTACTTTTTTTCTTCTTCCACTATACCACCATATTAATCATCTTAAATTCCACAGTCATCTAACCCCACCACTGTAGAGATGGTACGAGGCTCTGTAATGCTGGAAGTCTCCGGAAGATTGGAGGCTTGGCTCCCAGGGTGAACCTGTACAAGGTGGGCATGGGTACGTGCTCCTGAACCTGGCTGGCTGAAAGGCTTAAGGGGAGGGGTTTCACGTGAGATCCTCTTGAAGGTATCTCACTGTCTCACTCTCTCTCCCTCTTGTCTCTTTCTCATGGAAGAATTAAGTAAACAAACTTTTTTCAATGGGCCAGGCCAGTGGTGTGCTGGTTAAAGCAGCTAAATCCCATATGACTGATTTCATGGTTAAAGTCCTAGACCTAGAAGCTTGGGAAATATGCAGGGTGCATGTGTGTGTGCATGTGTTTGTGTGTGTACCCCAAATCCTAAGAGGAGAATGGATGAGAAAGGACTGTGGCATGGCCATCCAATGTAAGGGTGATTTCTCACTTTCTCTCTCTTTCTCTCTCACTCTCTCTCTCTCTCTGTCTTTCTCCAGTGAAAGCACATATACCCTACAGCAAAAGTAATAACAAAAAACGTTATCCTTTATTCAAAAATTCTTCAGTAGTTTCATATTGCCTATACTCAAGCCCTTATATCCCTAAGAGACCCTGCCTAAGGTTTCAACTTGTTTTCTAAAACTGACCTCCACACTCTCTCAAATACATCCTCTGAACATGTTTTTAAAATCCCCACATTGGCATCATTCCTATTGCCCATGAGATATTTAATTGCTCTGCTTTTTAAAGTTCTTACAATTACAGGTGCCTCATATCAATAGGTCAAATAAATATCATTTGATCACCTCACTAGATGCTGAAAAGACAACCAATTAAGCCCAACAAATATTCTTGATATGTAAAAGCTCTTCCTAAACTAGGAATAGTTTAACATGAATAATATCATCTCCTACCTAAAAAAATAGTTCAAACTCATGTTTTATCCTACCAGAAACATGGGCAACGTTTATAAAAAGAAACATGGGCAAAGTTTATAAAAAGACAATATACAGAAAAAGACATTTAAATGGAAATTAACATATGAAATAACTCAACCTCAATAGTAATTTAAGGAATACAAATTTTAGAAAAGTACAGCTTTTCACCCATAAGATGGGAAAAAAGCGTACAAGTCCATTCATGTCGCGTGCTGACTGGGGCACAGAGAAACGTGCTGCCGTGCACTTCTGGTAGGGGTGTGAACTGGCACAGCCACTCCCTCGGGACGGCAATTCAAAGAAGCTGCTAAGGTGAAAAAGACATGCAGATGCACTTCTAGGTTTCTAGCCTGTAGAAACGTCTGCACAAAGGCAAGAATATCTGGAGTTAGTGGGCTACCCATACTCATTCCCTAGGGCTGGTGCAACAAAGGACCATAAACTCTGGGTCTTTGAACTTAGGAAATGTGTCAAGGTGTTGGCAGGACCATGCCCCTCTGAAATCTGGAAGGGAAGATTCCTGGCCTCATCAAGCTTCCAGAGTCTGTGGCAGTCCTTGCCACTCCTTGACTTAAGGATGTTTCCTCACTCTAATCTCTGCCTCTCGTCATATGACCGCCTTCTCTCCTGTGTCTTCACATCCTCTCCCTCTGCACATCCCTCCCACTCTTTCTCCATTTCTCCTCTTCTAATTAGGACAACGGTCATATTGGATTATGGTATCTACCCTAATACAGCATGATTTCATCTTAACTAATCATATCTACGATGACATTTTTTAAATAAAGTCACATTCTGAGATACTGGGAGTTAGGACAGATGTACATATCATTTTTTTTTTTTTTTGAGAGACACTATTCAATGTGTAACTTTACCTCTCATGGAAAAAAAGGAACATAGGAAAATACACATGTATTGCTTTGTGCCAGATGTTTTTGCCAAATTAGAGAGCGTTGGAAGGACCAAGAAACCAATCAGGCAACAGGAAGTTTATAGCAGGAAGCCACCAACAACCTGGGCTGAAGGAAGGCCAACTCCTAACATTTAAAGAGCCCTGAGTGGGCACACAACTGGAAGCTTGCATAGCATATGTCTACATGCTTAAAAGTTATATGTCAAATGACAAATTGTTAAATAAAAATATGTTCTATTGTTCTACTTTATAAATATTTGATGATGACGAAATTTTAAAATATATTTGAAATGATTTTTGTATGAATAAAGGTTGGCAAAATATCCACCAAATTATTTATTTGTATTTGATGTTCAAATAAATAATGAAGTCATTCAGGTCCAGTCGGTGGCATAGTGGTTAAGGCATTGGATTCCCATATGGCCTTAACCACTCAAACCACAGTTTGAGTCCTGCACCCAGAGACTTGAAACTTAAGCTGGGCACATGTGAGTACAGGCCCAAAGTCCCAAGAGGAGAATGAAGAAGGGATTTCAGTGTGATTATCCTCCCCTTGGGAGATGAGTTCTCATTCTTTTTCTGTCTCCGTCTCCCCAGTGTGTGCACACATTCTATAGCAAAAACCTCTCTCTTGGGGCTGGCAGGTGGCGTGGTGGTTAAGGGCACTGAACTCCCACATGGCTGACAGTGGTTCGAGTCCCAAACCTGGTGACTTGCTTTCTCTCTT
>NW_006159610.1:8505432-8515255 GCF_000334495.1 Tupaia belangeri chinensis | reverse complement strand
TCTTTCCCTTTCTCTCTCTACCTCTCTCTATCCCTCTCTAGTCAAATTAAAAATAAATAAATAAATGGATAAAGTTAAATAAAATAATTCTTTAAAAGAAAAAACCTCTCTAAGAAAAGTATTTTTAATTCAAAATTTATAATACCTGTGCTATAAGACTTATTTTTCTTATTACAGAAAAATCATTAATGTGTGGTTATAATCAAGATTTTCATATAACTTACATGTCATTGATAGTAATTACATATATTTTACCAACTTTTTTGACTCATTACAGTTTTTAGTTATTTTTTAAATTTATTTATTTATTATTATTACATTTATTTTTAACTTGACCAAGAAAGAGAGAGAGAGGGAAAGTGAGAAAGCAAGGCACCAGGTCCAGCACTTGAACCGTGGTTGGCCATGTGGGAGTCCAACACCTTAACCACCACACCACCTGCCAGCCCCAGTTATTTCTTTTCAATTAATTTCAATTTGGAGAAACTTTAGTATACTGAGGTAGTAACACTTACTGGAAAAGTCAGTAAAATTTATAAAGCAATATTCATGTTTGGAATTTTACATGTTATTGTCAAGGAGTTTAAAAATCAAACATGAAAAGATGTCACTAAATATAAAAATGCTACATTTTACTTTTATCATGTAAAGCATTATCATATATATCATGATTTTTACCATTACTAGATAGTGAAAGTAATCTCTAGATCCACACAACATTTCTTAATTTCCTCCCTCAAATATTCCAATGCTAGAATAAAGAAAACGAAAAAGTGGAGTATATTGCCTCATTTGCTCAAATCTCTCTATCACCATATCTTGATCTATAATGATTGCAAATAGTTTGTACAGACATTACTCTAAGATATTGATTGTCTTCCTTTAAAGTCATGAAATCATTTTCTTTGTCCTAATTTCCTTATATTTTATTGGAGGAGCACTTTAATTCCTCTTGTAATATGTTCCTATTTAGAAAAACTGTTTTCTTTAAATTGTAAAAATACCTTTTTAACCCCTTGAGATGAGAAATTCCCAGACTAAGATCTGATTCTGCTTACATTATTAATAACAGGCAATACTTCGTATGAGGTCCAGCCTGGGGGCACAGTCAGGAGCAAACAGAACTGCAGTGCTGGAAGCCATGTAGCAGCCTACAGTTGAGATCCCTGCAGCCGCTCAGAAACATGCCAGGTGTCTGTTGTGTGCCCAAGATTCTCAGAAGCTGGATGGCTGTGTAGGAGATCACAGATGATGCGACCCTGTCAAAGGTGCTTCTCTCTGTCTCTCTCTCTCCTTGCCATGCCCATGCATACACTATCATGAATAAACTAAGAAAACTTAAAGTAATAATAATATTTCATATCAAAAAAGAATGTGGCTAGCACAAATCTGACACTAATTTCATTTTTGACATTCTGCTCTGTATTTGAGCATCTCTCATTGTTTCAGTCAGCTCTATTAGTACATATTACATCTTTTCTAAATTAAATGTGGGGCCAGCTCCAGCAGCAATGTGCTTCTCAAGAGAAGCGGGATCCCATATGGTAACAGTGGTTCAAATCCCTGGCCCAATCAGCCTGAGACACGCCAGGCATACACATGAGTGCCCAGGATGTGATGGGCTGTAAGGCTGGAGGAAGGGATTGTGGTGTGACCAGACGCTGTGGAGGGTGCTCATCTCACTCCTTTCTCACTCTCACATACATGTGCACACACTCTATCATGAATAAAGAAAATATTTTTTAATTATTTAATTTTATTCCTTTTTTTTTTAATTCACCAGAGAGACAGAGAGAGAGAGAGAGCGGGAAAGTGAGAAACCAAGCTGCCCGGTCCTGAATTTGAACTGCCATCAGCCATGTGAGAGTTCAGTGCTTAAATCACTATGCTACTTGCTGGCCCTGAAAAAACGTTTTTAATTTTTAAATTAAAATCTAATGGCTTAGCCTCATTTAGTCACATTTCCATTGTGTCTTGAGATAGCTATAAGGTCAAATTTAAATGTATATCATCTGTGGATAAATTCAACATGTATCTTAAATAATCTTTTAATTTCTTCAAATAATTTCAAAACTATTGAATAAAGCTGAGGCCACATTTCTAGAAACACATTCAAATTATGTGCATACGTGGTGTTACCAAGTTTCTGGATTTTAGGTCAAACTTCATGCTAGATCTAAAAGTATACATATTTAAGAGCAAATTAAATTGTTTAATATTGCAAAATATCTCTTAGTTACCATGTGCGACTATTGCCAAATATCATCCTAATTCATGTATAACTCCAGAACTATGAATTTCAACACAAAAAGAAGAAAGAAAATGGATACTTGTCATTGGTAGATGGTACTTCCTATTCAAAACTCTACGGTACCCGTGCTGTCTGAGTGGAAGGATTTTGTCATCATGTTGTCTTCACCTGTATCTAAGTGCTTCTACCCTCAGATCCCTCAGCACTCCAAAGCAGTATCTATCCCCACAAACAGCAGCAATGGACTTAATGGCACCCAGATGCATTTCCCTAGGGGCTGCACTGTGTTAACCTGAAAGCAGATGTTCAGGATCACAGGCCATGCTGTGCCAGCTGCAATGCAGGATCCCAGGACATAGAGGCAACCATGAGTTCTTCAACACAGTTGCTCTGTGTGCTTGTGATAGTGAGGGCCCTAAAACATGAAATCTATGACGTGGACCTTCTTACTGAGGACCAAGAGCAGGCCAGCTGGGGAAAAAAAAAAAAAAAGGAAAAGGTATTTTCTGAGCCTGGGTACCAGGTTTGTCCAGCAACCAATACCATGGAGGTATCAATATGGCCAGTTGCTACCTGTGGCAGAGAACAGGAGGAATCCCCTGTCTTCTCCCTTTCTTCAGCTCACCAGTTTCCCATGAGGACCTTCCATTGGCTGCTCTCAGCCTGAAGCCAGCTGACACGGAACAAACCACAGGGGACATACAGGCTACAGATTTCAGTCCCTTTCAATACAACAGAGTAAGGAAAGGCAAGAAACAGATCTGAGGGCAAACAAGCCTGAGTGGACTGGCATGCAGTGAAACTCCAGAGAAATTCCCCTAGGATCAAGACCAAGACATACGCCCGCTCTACCTTCGCTATTTAATATGCTGGAGGCCAAGAACAGGACAGTAAACAGAAATAAGTTATAATCACTGGAAAGGAAGATGCAAAACTATTATTATATACGGATAATGTGACTGCAAATGCAAGAGGACAAACAAAAAAACCATTAGGACTAATAAGAGGGTTCAACGAGATGGCTTAATACAAGGGGTTTTCAAAAAGTTTCTGGAAAATGTCTATCATGAAAACATTATGCAAAATTTCTTTACACTGAAATAAATTCGTACTTTAATTTCACTGACCCACATTGTGAAGCTCCCTCATATTAGAAAAATACCCAGATATTAATACTTTCTAATACAATAGCAATCAATGGTGAGAACATACACTGGAAAGCTCTCTCATTCACAATGACAACCAAAATTAGGCCTGCCTAGCTGCTGTGGTGTAGTATGGCAACCATGGGTTTGGATCCCCAGGCCGGCTTGAAAACATGCCAGGTATACATAGGCACCCAGGGCCCTGAGGAGCTGGAGGGCTGAGGAAGGAGATCACAGCATGACCAGACCCTTTTCTCTCTTTCTTTTTCTTTCAAACATGCTATCTTAAATTTTTTTTAAAAAGAAAAAAAAGTATAATACACAAGAATAATAGTTATGGGGCAAGCAGGTGGCATGGTGGTTAAGGTGCTAGACTCCTACATGGCCGAATGCTGTGCTCTCCCTACAGCAAATTTTAAAATAACAATAAATCGGGACCAGCAGTTAGCATAATGGCTATGTCGCTGGACTCCCATGTAACCGACCACAGTTCGAGTCCCAGACCTGGCGGCTTAAACTCACGCCAGGAGCATGTGCATGAATGCTCAGGATCCCAAGAAGAGAATGGGAGAAGGGATTGCAGCGTGGCCATCCCCCCGGGTGATGATTTCTCACTTTCTGTCTCTCTGTCTCTCTCTGTCTTTCTGGCGAGCACACGTGCCCTATAGCAAAAACCTCTCCACAAAAAAAGAAAAAATAATAACAATAAATAAAATTAAATAATTCTATAAAAAAGAATAACAGTTACAAAGAAAGGGGATATGAAGAAAATGGCGATTCTTTACTAAGAGACATAAACAACTTAAAAAGAATGTAGAAATTAACCATATTCCTGAAACAACTCAATACTGTAAAAATGTCAATGTTTTACAAAATAATTTATAGATTTAACACAATTCCAGTTAAATCTCGATAGGTTTTATTTGGAACCTGAGGAAACAATTCCAAAGTTCACCTAGAAAAAAATACTTTATGAGAATTGTTGATATTCATAAGAATTATGAAGGGATCATTTCTCTCTCATAAGTATATTTTAAAATGTTTAAAGCCAGGGCCAGCAGATGGTGTATAGTCCAGCAGTTACATCGCTGGACTCCCACATGGCTGACTGCAGTTCAAGTCCCGGACTTGGTGGCTTGAAATTCACACCAGGCACATGTGCACGTGTGCCCAAGATCCCAGGAGGAGAATGGAAGAGAAGAGACTGCACAGTGGCCATCCCCCCTCAGGGGGTGATTTCTTACTTTCCCTCTCACTATCTCTGTTTCTCTCTCTTTAGCAAGCACACATGTCCTAAAGCAAAAACCTCTAAAAAAAAATAATGTTTAAAGCCACAGTATTTTGAATAATGTAATACCTACTTCTCAGACCCTGTACTTCCCCCTCAGGAGTTCCAGTATTGATGAAAAGTGAAAAGAATAAAGAATTTAATATTCTTATAATATTCAATATTTTTAATATTTTTATTCACTAAAAATCAGAGAGACCATAATTTGTATGAAATCAGACCTATCAGTGACTAATTCCACAAGAGGAGTGGGCAAAAGCCTCCTGGCTTTGACCAGTGTGGGTGTGCTGTGACGCCACCTGGCCTGTGCGATGCCCCAGCATTTTCCAAGCACTGACTTCGAGGCTGAGGAGCCATGCTCCATGTGAACAGCATCCTGTTCTACTCCAACCTGCACTTCATGAGTCCGGATCCTGGGAGTCCTTGGTCACTGGCTACACCATCTGCTAAGAACTGAATTGTGTTCCCTCCAAGTTTACATGCTGAAGTCCTAATGCCCAATGTAACTGTATTTAGAGGTGGAGTCTTTGGTGCTAATTAGGGTTAAATGAGATCATAAGGGTGGAGCCTTCATGATGGGTTAGTATCCTTAAAAGAAGAGGAAAACACACCAGAGCTATCTATCTGTCAATGTAGAGACCTAGTAGAGGTGGCTTTCCACAAAGCAGGAAAGGGGCCTCACCAGAAACCAACCAAGCTGGCACTTGGATCTCAGACTCCCAGTGTCCAGAACTGTGAAAGATAATTTCTGCCATCAAGACACTTGGTCTACAGTATTTTGTTACAGCAGCCTGAGCCGACTACCACACCATCACCCCGGGGCAACTCAGAGACACAAGTTTGAATATAGTGTGGAGCGTCTCTCCCACTTCACATCCCATCAAGTGAAGTATTCACGTGTTGCTGGACAAGGTATCAGCAATTCTGGAATAGGATAATTCTCAGGCCCCTTCCTAGATATCCAGTATTCCCTGGGGTTTTCTATATGGTATCATAAAAGTGGTCTCTCCTTTCCTTTCCTTTTTTTTTTTTTCTTCTTTCTTTTTCTTTTTCCTCTAGTCTTCACTTACTGTGTGTAGGCATCCTTCCAGATCCTTGAGAGACATCAGTTGAAAAAAAAAATAAAAGATTTCTGCCTTCATGGAGCTTATACTCTATTGGCAAGAGACAAGTAATAACCAACTTAATAATTTTAAAAATCACCTAGTGTTTTAAAAGATGATAAATGCTATAGAAAAAAATATAAAACGGCGTAAGAGGGTGTTACAGACTGAAAGTTTGTGTTCCACCAAAAGTCACACATTGACAGCCTAACCCCAAAAGTGACTATATTTGGAGATAAGGTCTGTAGGAGGTAACTAAGGTTAAATGAGATCACAAGGGTGAGGCCCTAATCCAATAGAATTGGTGATCTAATAAGAGAAGAAGGGGGTCTCTTTTTCTCTCTCTCTTTCTATATGAGCACAGAGGAAAGGCCATGTGAGAACACATTAAGAAAGTGACTGTCAAACACACTGGGCATGTGTACATGCATGCCTACTACCCCAAGAGAACAGAGGAAAAGGAATTACAGCACAACTATCCCCCCTTGGGAGTGCTTTCTCACTTTCCCTCTTTCTCTGGTGAGCACATGCACACTATAACTAATTTAAAAAATAAAAAATAAATAAAAGGAAGGTGACGGTAAGCCAGGAAGAGAGTTCTCACCAAGATCTAAACCGGCCAGCACCTTAATCTGAGACTTCCAGCCTCCAGAACTGTGAGAAAATATCCTCTTTTTAAGCCACTTAGACTATGATATTTTCTTATGACAGTCCAAGCTGACTAACAAAGGGGAATCATCTCAGAAAACAGAAAATTGCATAGTCTTTGGGACGGGGGGAAGGGGTGTGCCTGAGAATGTCAGTGGAGGAAGACCTTATTTACCTACCCTTTATCACATGTGCTCAGCTCATCAGAACATGGTCAGACCCACAGCTAAGCCCAGACTCCAGCTTGGCAGTGGAGGCCATTCTGACCAAGGCGAACCTTGGGCGTGGGGATTTCCTTTCCTCCACCACTCCTTGCAGATGCTGGACTCTGTAGGAAACAGCCCATTTGGGGAAGAAATTACTTGTTCACAAAGGCCCATGCAAGCCTTAGAGGCACTGCCTGGTACATGGTATTACAGGGTGCCCTCATGGCCATAACCTACAAGAGCTGACATAGTTGCAGAAAGCAGCTCATTCAAAACAAACTGGTGAGCTACCTTGTATTGGGTCTACCATCTCACATGTGCCAAGCAGCTAGGATCACTGCGAAGGGCACTTTCCAAGATGGTAATAAAATAGTCCTGCCCCAGAGAATCCTCTACCCAAAGCATCTTTGGCCATACCCCCTCTGCCCAAACTTGACTTCAATGGCGCAGCATAAATAGCAGCCAGAGCTCCAGGAACAGCCAAAAGACCTTGGAGGTGCAAAGTGCTCAGAAGGAATCTATTTTAAGGGTATAATTGGATCAGTCCTCAAAAACGGATGTTCAGATACTTACAGTGAAGTGTTTATAATAGGATTCAGAAATGTCCAACAACAGGCAAGGGCTGAATAAATCATAATACAACCATTCAAATAGAATGATAAGCAGCCATTAAAAATAACCAAGAGAACAGAGGAAAAGGAATTACAGCACAACTATCCCCCCTTGGGAGTGCTTTCTCACTTTCCCTCTTTCTCTGGTGAGCACATGCACACTATAACTAATTTAAAAAATAAAAAATAAATAAAAGGAAGGTGACGGTAAGCCAGGAAGAGAGTTCTCACCAAGATCTAAACTGGCCAGCACCTTAATCTGAGACTTCCAGCCTCCAGAACTGTGAGAAAATATCCTCTTTTTAAGCCACTTAGACTATGATATTTTCTTATGACAGTCCAAGCTGACTAACAAAGGGGAATCATCTCAGAAAACAGAAAATTGCATAGTCTTTGGGACGGGGGGAAGGGGTGTGCCTGAGAATGTCAGTGGAGGAAGACCTTATTTACCTACCCTTTATCACATGTGCTCAGCTCATCAGAACATGGTCAGACCCACAGCTAAGCCCAGACTCCAGCTTGGCAGTGGAGGCCATTCTGACCAAGGCGAACCTTGGGCGTGGGGATTTCCTTTCCTCCACCACTCCTTGCAGATGCTGGACTCTGTAGGAAACAGCCCATTTGGGGAAGAAATTACTTGTTCACAAAGGCCCATGCAAGCCTTAGAGGCACTGCCTGGTACATGGTATTACAGGGTGCCCTCATGGCCATAACCTACAAGAGCTGACATAGTTGCAGAAAGCAGCTCATTCAAAACAAACTGGTGAGCTACCTTGTATTGGGTCTACCATCTCACATGTGCCAAGCAGCTAGGATCACTGCGAAGGGCACTTTCCAAGATGGTAATAAAATAGTCCTGCCCCAGAGAATCCTCTACCCAAAGCATCTTTGGCCATACCCCCTCTGCCCAAACTTGACTTCAATGGCGCAGCATAAATAGCAGCCAGAGCTCCAGGAACAGCCGAAAGACCTTGGAGGTGCAAAGTGCTCAGAAGGAATCTATTTTAAGGGTATAATTGGATCAGTCCTCAAAAACGGATGTTCAGATACTTACAGTGAAGTGTTTATAATAGGATTCAGAAATGTCCAACAACAGGCAAGGGCTGAATAAATCATAATACAACCATTCAAATAGAATGATAAGCAGCCATTAAAAATAATGTGTTGGAGTATTTAAGAACATAGTAAAACACTCCACAGATAGTGGTAAGCACCAAAAACTAGGATACATAAAACCATGGGTGAGATACAATCCAAATTTTGCAAAGAAAAATAAGTAACAGGGAAATAGAGCAAAACATTAGGATTATTTCTGAACTATTCTCTTTAATGGTTTTTGTATTTTCCAGATTTTTCTATAATAAACATGCATTGTCTGAAAACAATAGCCAAATTAAGACAAAAAAGATACTCCTCACATTCAAACTTTAGTATGAATAATAATTAAGTCTCCATGTAGCTAGGCGTCCCTAAGTTCCAACTGAACACATTCATTCAGAAGTACAAGATGTATAAGAGAGCCACTGACAGCCAAAATTAAAAGCACTCTCCATAGAGTTAATTCTGCTTCTAAGTGCTTTGAACTGTATATTTTTGCCTTACTCTTTTTGACAGTGAAGAGCCTTTTCAGAAGGAAAAAAATGATTTTTTTCCAGGGTTCTCTGTTCATTGATTTAAATTCTCCAATCTTTCATGACATTTGTGAGGCAAAGGCCATCTCCTCCCTCAGCTGGATCATTATGCTGTGGTCTGATGGGCACGTGCTGTAAAGATGCACAGGTACGGTACTGGACTTTGAACGATTTCGCCAAGGTTACAGGGCCAGCTGTGGAGGCCCCTGAATGGTGTGGAGCTCAAATCGGAGCCAAGCAGAGACAGTGGAGAGGGTAAGTCATCACCGCAGATCTAGTGTAGTCGCAGGAGCAAAATAATGGGACCCCAAACATTCACAACATCAAGAAGGAAAAAGGGCCAGAGAGGAAGCAGGAACTATGGACAGAAGTGAGATCTGGACCCCTTTGAGTTCTGCAAAGAAAACCAGAACCCCTGAGCCAACTCAGATAAGAGAAAGGGGTTAGAAAGCAGGTCAGATGGGGCAACCAGCAGTTAGCGTAATGGCTATGTCGCTGGACTCCCACGTAGTCGACTGCGGTTCGTGTCCTGGACCCGGTGGCTTAAAACTCACGCCAGGCGCGTGTGCGTGCATGCCCAAGATCCTGAGAGGAGAATGGAGGAGAAGGGATTGCTGCGTGACCATCCCCCCTGGGGGGTGATTTCTCGCTTTCTGTCTCTATGTCTCTGTCTGTCTGGCGAGCGCATGCGCCCTATAGCGAAAATCTCTCAAAAAACAAAAAGAAAGCAGGTCAGATGAATGGCAACGGGCATCCGATTCCCACATACTGGTTACCAGCCACTGCACAAAGGACCGTTATTTTTAGTTCACTTACTTACTTTGTCCAAGAAAGAGACAGAGAGAGAAAGAGACATCCCCAACCTGCCATTCTACCCCTAGTCTCAGCTAACCGGGATCACATACCCAGTGTGCTCGTGGAGGTTTCCCATGGTCTTTCC
>NW_006159610.1:8503987-8505401 GCF_000334495.1 Tupaia belangeri chinensis | reverse complement strand
TTTGCTGTATTACTACTGCACCACCACCGGGCCCTGAAAGAACCTTTTGTTTAATCTTCACGATGATTCATGAACTGCTATTATTCTCATTTATCAGATGAGAAGAGTCACTCAGAGAGCGACTTGCCCATGTTCTCTGCTGGTAAACAGTGGGACAGTGATTTAAATCTAGATGTAGCTGATTCCAAGTCCACTTTTTTTTTGCACTGTGATTCTATTACAAAATACCAAATTAGGAGAGAGTTGAAAGGAAGACGATTTCTTAGGATTAGAAATAGAGAATACATGGTAAGACTATGGCTTTAATATTCATGATGATCAACCAGTCACCCCCAAAAGAAAATCATCTGATGCAATATTCAGAACATATCCAATTACGAAAATCTTTTTTAAAAATGTGTCTAGAGAGTCAAAAGGGTCTTAATTTGAAAAAATAAAATAAAATCCTCATCAGTTAGTTTAAGCAGAAAAGGGATTTATTAAAGGATATTAATAGCTCACAAAGAGGGGCCAGCAGGGGCATGGTGGTTAAGGTGCTGGACTCCCACATGGCCAACTACAGTTCAAGTCCCAGATCTAGCGGCTTGCTATTTCTCTCTCTCTCTCTCTCTCTCTCTCTCTTTCCCGCTCTCATGAGTTCATGTGCCCTACAGCAAACTTAAAAAGAAATAATGATAAATAAATAAATAATAGCTCACAGAGCCACTTGGAGAGCTGAAGATACAGTCTCAAGGCTCAGCTTCGTGCTATCAAACTGGCCTGGTGGGTCAACTTTTGCCACTGCCAACCACAAAATGCCCGATGAAATTCTTGATACAGAAGTATCAACAACATAAGTGGTTGAAAAAAGCAGAATTCAACTTGACTCAGATTCTGTTCAGAACTGGCATACTGTCTCTTCATTGGTCTAAGTAAGTGACATGGACAAGTCTGAAAATGGAGTGAGCCAATAGGGAGCCATCACCGGCACAGACACACAGGGCTGTGTAATCTCATCAAGCAAACAAATACTCAAGAAGAGTAACACAATCTTCCCATTACTGATCTGCCAACTATCACCAACCAACCACTAACTGGACAAGGTATTTAATTTGTCTCTTTCCTTAGATTCCACAAATATCAAATTATGTCCAAACATTATTAAATTCTAGAATTCTCAGTAAAATGTTATACATTAAGTCAAATAGTTCACTCACTAGGGTGAATACCAATAAGAAGCATAAAGGAAGCCTTGTTTAAAGTGAAAACAAAATTTTAATGCAAATATCATTTCCTCAAATAGGTACTTCATAAATCTTCTCAAATACTAGCCTCTCTTAAAATGATACTCATTTACATGTGTCTGTTTTGCCTGTATCAATAAGTACAGAAAATCTAAATGTAAAGGTCAATAAACTGTGAATTTTAGGGAAAG
>NW_006159610.1:8490264-8503956 GCF_000334495.1 Tupaia belangeri chinensis | reverse complement strand
GATTAAGTATAGTTAATCCTTGACACTGAGGATTTAACATTCAAGGGTTAGTCTACTCTTCAACTATCCTAAAGGTCACATCATGTAGAATAAAAATTTTGCTAAAACATTTTTTTTGTTGCCAGAGAACAGGTGCACTTGCCAGAATCAGAAAGAGAAAGAAAAGGAGAAAGCACTCTCTAATGGGGTGCAGTCATGCTGCAATCCCTTCTTGTCCATTTCTCCATACTGTTAGGATTTGGGGCACACATGCCCAGCATGTTTTTCAAACCACCAGGGTTGGAATTTGAACCACACAGTCAACTATGCAGGATCTAGCTCCCTTAACCATTAGGCCACAGCGTCAGCCCCTAAAACATTAATTTGAGAATCCTATGCCCCAAGCATCTGGTGCATAACCCTAGCATCCAATGCAGCAGAGCACATAGGTGCACGGGCACATTCATAAGCCACATGTCGACGTTATGTGCTTTTGCTGCATTCAGGAAGGAATTATGTATTACAACAGCAATTAATAATTAAGGTTCTGGGACCAGCAGTAGCGTAATGGCTATGTCGCTCGACTCCCATATAGTCGACCACGGTTCGAGCCCCGGACTCGGTGGCTTAAACTCATGCAAGTACATGCATGCCCAAGATCCCGAGAGGAGAATGGAGGAGAAGGGATTGCGGCATGGCCATCCCCCCTGGGGGGTGATTTCTCGCTTTCTCTCTCTCTGTCTCTCTCTGTCTCTCTGGCGAGTGCACATGCCCTACAGTAAAAACCTCTCCAAAAAATAAAGAAAAGAAAAGAAAAATTAAGGGTCATGGGGTCGCTAGAAGTTCTCAAAAGTCACAAACATTTATTATATTTTTTTAAAAGAAGAAATAAAAAGTCAGCCCCACTTACTGGCTAAGGGAGACAGATCCCATATAGCTGGCTGCATGGTTTGAATCCTGGTCACAGTGGTTTGACAGACATGCCAGTCACATATGTGCATGTGTGCCCAAAATCCTGACAAGATGGAGAAAGGAAGAGAACACATGGCAGTGTGACTATGCCCACTGGTGGTGGGGTGGTGGGATGCACTCTCCTTTGCCCTCTCTGGTGAGTACATGGGTCCTCTGATAATCAAAAAGAGAAAATAAAATACTTTTAAGAAAAATAAATAAATTTGTAAAAAACAGCAGCACATTGGCTGCCTTGGTAATGTAGCAGTAACATGCTACTTGAGTGCTGCTGGATCCATATGGAAGATCACAGGTTCAGGTCCTCCATTGACCTGTACACACCAAGGGTAAGCACTCATGATTCTGGCTATCCTGGCTGGCTGAGAAGGCTGGGTGGAGAGACTGCAGCATGAGACCCTGTTGAGAGTACTTATCTCACCCTACCTTTCTCTCTGTCTCTCTCCTGAAAAAGAAAGGTGCTTAAAAAAAAAAACACACACACAGTGGCACAAGCTACCATGGATAATACAAAGCTCCATAGCCCGTTAGATGCACTCTATATCAGTTAAGACTTCCTATTAGATGCACTCTATATCAGTTAAGACTTCCTATTACAACTGACAGAAACTCAACCCAAATTGTGGTGCCTGGGTATGAATTGTTAATGAAAGTCTTGAGAAGATTTTCAGGACTGACTTCATGTAGGAACTAATTGAGTTCTTAGGACTCAATTTCCTCCCAGCCCCCAGCTCTGCCCTCACTCTGTTGACTTCATGCTCCTTCTCCACCTAGCAGCTCTCAACTCTCACCTCCCAAGTGGCAAAGAAGAGAGGAGGGAGTTCATTTTCTCAGCACCTCCTGCCTAAGTCCCTGGATTCACATGGATTGGATAAATTTGGGTCACATGCCCATTCCTGGTTAGTCAGGCCTTGGTCACATGTGCTCCCTCTGGAGAGAATAGGACCCCTCTCCTCCCTGCCCCCAATCAGCAGTGCACACAGATGGACTTGTGGGAAAATGGTTCACCATGGGAAATCCAGGGCGTTCTGGCCAGAAGCAAAGCAAATGTGCAATGGGTGACCAAAACTGTAAATGCTGCCTGTGGATGTTTAAGACCCAACTGAAGGATCCTCAGGAAACTGAACCGGTCCTCAGCACATGCAGTGCAGCCTCGTCTCCCAGCGGGAAGGGAGGGGAAGCCACAGGGCTCTGGCAAAGGCAGGTGTGCTGGGGACCATGGCAAAGGAGAGCTGCCTGGCTCCCCCAGAAAGACATCCTAAAACTGCTTTAGTACCTGTTGCCTCTCTGCGTTCAGATATTCACCTTTAATGTAATTGTCAGAGAAACCCTGCCGTTGGCCCAGCATTCTGCATCGGAATTAACAATCGCATTTTCAACTGAGCCAGCCTTTAATACTTCCAAATGTACTTGCTAATGTGTTCGTTTTTATGTAACTAGCAAGAACCAGGAGTGCTACATTTATTAGATGTTCATTTCCATGCTTTTAAACACACCTTGAAATAAACAGTAAAGCATATTTTAGGGAAAAAACTTATTTCATGCTCTTTGGGTATTTTAGGTTTTTAGGGTTTTTTTGCTATAGTGGACCTATACTTGTGGGGGAGGGGGAAGGGAAGGGAGAAGTGAGAAGTCCTTCCTCTAAGGCGGATGGCCATGCTACAATCCCTGCTCCTCCATTCGCCTCTCAGGATTTTGGGTACTTGCACACACACACCCAGCATGATTTTCAAGCCACCAGATTCAGGACTCAAACTGTGAAGTTGGCCAAGTGGGATCCAGCCACCTTAACCACCATGCCACCTGGCTGCCCTCCCCCACCATATATATTTTTATAATGAGGACATCCGTACCTGGAATTAGGGATTAAATATTAACAAATTAAGTACCTTTTATTTACTATATAGGTATATAACACTAATTGGGCATTGAGGCTGTTATTAAATACTTTACTAATACCAACTAACTTAATCTTTTTTTTTTTTTGAGAGGTTTTTGCTATAGGGCGCGTGCGCTCGCCAGACAGACAGAGAGAGACATAGAGACAGAAAGCGAGAAATCACCCCCCAGGGGGGATGGTCATGCCGCAATCCCTTCTCCATTCTCCTCTCGGGATCTTGGGCACGCACGCACACACGCCCAGTGTGAGTTTTAAGCCACTGGGTCTGGGACGCGAACTGTGGTCGACTACGTGGGAGTCCAGGGACATAGCCGTTACGCTAACTGCTGGTTCCCACCAACTAACTTAATCTTGATGATAATCTCACGAGGGCCAGCCCATCTGTGGTGGTAAAGGCAACTGGATCCCACATAGCTGACTGCATGGTTTGACTACTGCACTTAGCGGCTTGAGAAACGCACTGCCTGTGCACAAAATCCTAGCGGGAGCAACGGAGGAAATGGGATTGTGGTATGGCCATTCCATGAGGTGTGTGGGAGGGTACTTTTCAATTTCTCTCATTTCCTCTCTCTCTGTCTCTCTCTCTCTCTCTCCCTCTCCCACCCCTCACCCTGTACCCTGTGGCAAAATTTTTAAAAATAAATAAATCTTATGAAGTAGGTTCTATCATTATCCTTCCTTAACAAATGAGAAAACAGAGGAACAGAGAAATGAAGTAACTTGTCTCAATTTACACAACTGGTAAACATGAGATTTAGAATTTACACCCAGAGAATCTGGTTCCAGATTCCAGGACCTTATCTACTTTGCCATTGGCTTTTCATCTTTGTTGTGCAGTTGATGGAGAAAGAACTGCAAAAGAGAAAAAATAATTAAACATCAACTTCCGGTATTTTTTTTTCTGGTATATTTTCCACACCTTAATACTGTAATCTCTGTTAATAACTTTTTTTTTTTTTTTTTTTTTTTTGTGAGAGGTTTTTGCTATAGGGCGCGTGCGCTCGCCAGACAGACAGAGAGAGACAGAGAGATAGAAAGCAGAAAATCACCCCCCAGGGGGGATGGCCACGCCGCAATCCCTTCTCCTCCATTCTCCTCTCGGGATCTTGGGCACGTACGCACACGCGCCCGGCGTGAGTTTAAGCCACCGGGTCCGGGACTCAAACCGCGGTCGACTACGTGGGAGTCCAGCGACATAGCCATTACGCTAACTGCTGGTCCCTGTTAATAACTTTTTAAAAATTATAAAAAGATTTTTTACAGAACACTTAAATACCAGAGATTATTTCATTAAATCTTCTAACAGCCCTATAAAGTAGATGCTATTATTATTGCCATTTTACAGAAGAAAAAAAGTACACTTAAAATGCCAAATGGGGGGACCAGCAGTTGGCATAATGGCTATGTTGCTGGACTCACATGTAGTCGACTAAGGTTCGAGTCCCAGACCCGGTGGCTTAAACTCACACCAGGCACCTGTGCATGCATGCCCAAGATCCTAAGAGGAGAATGGAGGAGAAGGGACTGTGACGTGGCCATGCCCTCTGGGGGCTGATTTCTCGCTTTCTGTCTCTCTGTCCTTCTCTTCCTGGCGAGTACACATGCCCTATAGCAAAAACATCTCAAAAACAAATAAACAAACAAACAAAAAAGTCACATGGGTAGCAAATCGTGAAGCTAGACTTCAAACCCAGGCTATCTGGTTCTAAAACTCTTGTACTTTAACCACACTCTCTCTTGACTCCTTGACCTTCTATTATGATGCTATAATTATTATTAAATCACATGAATGCTTATTTAGACTCCATTCAGGAGATACCAACCATTCACACTTGCTGTTACCCAATGATGGAAAATGAAGCACAGACACTGAAGAGATACTAGGATGTCCCAATGGAGCATTGGTCTAGTCACTAAGAAAATAAATTGTGGGCAAATTTGTGAAGCAAATGAGTGTTTCCGTTGGGATTTCCAAATTCTCTTTCAAATCTCTTTCTCTCATCCTGGTAGCTATGATTCCCTGTGGTTCTATTGGAAAATAATATATTCTCTCCAAATTATTATGACTCGATTAGGAGCTCAAAATGGGGTGGGGAGGATACGATGAAATATAAATGTGGAGTTCTCAGAATGCTAATGTTGTCAGGAGAGAGTTCAAAGGCAGGATGATTCAGTTAAATAAGAACATTCTGGTGTGCACCTCAGGACAAGAACTCCTGCCACCTGGGGCAGAATTATGGAGAAACTAGAAATTACGGATTTAGAAACGAAGAAACATGGAGTGCATTGGAATTTTTTCAAGTTTTATTTATTATGATTATGTCATTGGAAAAGTCATGACATTTTTCTATGCAAAAAAAAAAAATGTGTCATGACTTTTCCAAAAAGCCAGTATTATTTAATTTGCTATAGGACGCATGCACTCACCAGCGAGAGAGAAAGTCAGAAAGCAAGCCACCAGGTCCAGGACTCAAACCACGGTCAGCCATGTGGGAGTCCAGCACCTTAACCACCATGCCACCTGCTGGTGCCCATGGACAGAATTTTAAAAACGGACAACTCGGGAGTGTGACCTAGTGGTAATAAATACTGAAAACAATTTAATTTATGAAATTTCTGTTCACCTAAGGTTTAGGTAACTCTTAGGAGGTGGTTCGACCTAAACTAAAAGGAATGATGGTGGTACACACACCCCCTGTGGTTCACAAATTATGCTTAGTTGTCACAACTGGCTTGCCAGGTAGCCATATCCAACTTGTTTTATTGATGAGGTAAAAGGCTGAGGAGCTAAGAGTCTTTGATAGCAGACAGGATTCATACTTAGTTCTATCAGATCCCAAAGTCTTTTTTTTTTTTTTAAGTTTTTCTATAGTGAGTGTATGCTCACCAGAGAGACAGACCAAAAAGAAAGAGGGAAATCACCCCCATAACAGGGATGGCCATGCCACAATCCTCTCTCCTCCATTCTCTTTCTCGGACATTTTGGCCACACATAAGCCTGGCATGATTTTCAGGTCACCAGGTCCTGGACTCAAACCACGCAGCTGGCCATGTGTGACCCAGCCGCGTTACCTTCACACTATCTGCTAGCCCATCTTCCTTTCTTTTCAACCATGCTGCCAGTCTGGAGCAGAGAAAAACATGCCCTTCCCAAAAATCCACCCTGGTCATGGGGTACAAAGGTGAACCTCTCAAAGGCCCAGCTGAGAAAAGGAGCCAGCCTAACACAAGTGTGTAAAGTAATCCACACATGGCATCACGTCTCTTAAACAATGGCCCTTCCAAATGGCCTGTTAGCTATGCTACACTATGTCGATCTCGGGAGCTCTGCCTCCTACCTAAGTAATATGAATGACAAGATTCCTGGACACTCATGGGAATACATTTTCCGATGACTTCTATGACATCAACATCTTTTTACTGTGATTGCTCACTTTTAGATAATTGTTGCACATCTTTGTGGGGTACAGCGTACAGTGTATAATAACCAGATTGAGGATATACACATATTCACCATCTTCAACACTTAACATTACATTACACTGTACATACTTAAAATTCACTGTTTTTTGCCTAAGTATATTAAATTTTTTACTCTGTTGTCGTACACTATTTCATAAACTGCTCTACTTGTTTATATCTTCTCATGTCTGTTAACCAACTTCTTCCAAGTCTCTCACTGCCCCTCCATACAGCTTCTGTATCTACCACTGCTCTCTCTACTTCAGATACGGAGTCCTTCCACTTCCACTCATGAGTGAAGGCCCTTGGTATATGTTAAGTGGGGATATGCAATATTTGGATACTTTTTCTCTAATGGCAGGTGACTATTATATCATATTGTAAGCTCTAAAATCTTAGTTTGGGTTTAGTATCCAAAACCCCCAGATTTCAGTATTAATGAGTCCTCAGGCCAAAGTACCTTGATAACATCACTCTTATTACACCTCATTACAAGGTCCCAAACCTCCAAACATGCTGGGGATTTTAAATGTTTTTCACAAAAATACTGATAGTCTTTTAACTGGACTTTAATTTTTAGACAGTTTCAGGTTGACAACAAAATTAAGAGGAAAGTACAGAGATTCCCCATATACTCCCTGCCCCCACATGCATAGTCTCCCCCATTACCCCCATCCTTCACCAGAGCGATCCATTTGTTACAACTGATGGGTCTACACTGAGACCTCATTATCACCCAGAGCTCATAGTGTGCATTCTGTGGGTTTGGAAAAATGGATGATGACATGTATCCACCATTAGCATCATACAAAGCAGTTCCAGTGCCCCCTAGATCCTCTGTGCTTCAACTGTTCATTCCTCCACCCTTCAACCCTTGGTGACCACTCGTCTTTCTACTATCTCCACAGTTCTGCCTTTTCCAGAATCATATACAGTTAAAATCATATACTCTGCAGCCTTTTCAGATCAGCTTCTTTCACTCAGTAATATGCATTTAGGTTTTCTCCACGTCTTGTCATGGTTTGATAGGTCACATCCTTTCAGTGTTGAATAATATTTCATTGTCTGGATGTACTGCATTTATTTTTTTGTTCACCAACTAAAAGACAACTAAGCTGTTTCCTGGTTTTCTTTTACACAAACAAGAGTCCAAATAATTTAGACATGTATGCTGAAATACTTGCAGATGAAATCATATAATAATACAATTGTCAGGATTTGCTTCAAAAAAATATCAGAAGAGTAATGCATGAAAGAAAAGGAGCCATAGTTGATATTAGCTATAAGTGAGTGACATGTATATAAGGATTTATTATATTATTCTACTTGTGTTTGAAATTTTCTATAAATAAAAGCATTTTAAATATTCCTGTCATTAAATCTTTGTTTATAATATTCTCAGAGTTTGTTACACACTTACTTTCCTCTCTCTGAAAACTCAGGTCCCTTTTCTGTCATTCTTTTCTTGGCTACTCTAGCCTATACACAGGACTTTCTCCCTCTTTAAGAGGTCATCAACTCTTAGGGCCAGCAGGTGGCATGGTGGGTAAGGCACTGGACTCCCAAATGGCTGACAGTGGTTCAAGTCCTGGATCTGGTGCTTAGCTTTTTCACTTTCTCTCTCTCTCTCTCTCTCTCCTTATCTCTCTCTGTCTCTCCCTGGTGAGCACACATGCCCTATAGGAAATTTAAAATAATAATTGTAAATAATAATTAATGAATAATTTTAAAAGTCATTATTTCTTTAAATGCACATATTATAATAGAAGGTCAAAAATTGGGACCAGCAGATAGTGTAATGGCTACACCGCTGGACTCCCATGTGGTAGACTGCAGTTTGAGTCCCAGACCTGGTGGCTTAAACTCACAACGAGTGCATGGGCGTGCATGTCCAAGATCCTGAGAGGAGAATGGAGGAGAAGGGATTGTGGTGTGGCCATCTCCCTGGGAGGTGATTTCTTGCTTTCTGTCTCTCTGTCTCTCTCTGTCTTTCTGGCAAGCACACAAGCCCTATAGAAAAAAAACTAAACTCTCCAACAATAAAAAATGAAGGTTGAAAATCAATGCATCAAGCATTTACATTAAGAAATTGCAGGGCCTGGGGCCAGCAGTTAGCGTAATGGCTATGTCGCTGGACTCCCATTTAGTCGACCGCAGTTCAAGTCCTGGACCTGGTGGCTTAAACTCACAACGAGTGCATGGGCGTGCATGTCCAAGATCCTGAGAGGAGAATGGAGGAGAAGGGATTGAGGCGTGGCCATCCCCCCAGTGGGTAATTTCTCGCTTTTTGTCTCTCCGTCTCTCTCTGTCTTTCTGGCGAGCGCACGCACTCTGTAGCAAAAACCTCTCAAAAATAAATAAACAAATAAATAAATAATAAAATTAAAAATTAAAAGAAAAGAAATTACAGGGCTAGCAGGTAGCAAAGTACTTAAGATGCTATATCCCACAAGGCTAACTTTGTGGTTTGAGTCTCAAACCTGGTGGCTTGTAAAAACAACACCAGCTACATGTGTGTGCATCCCCAAAATCCCAAGAGGAGAATGGAGAAGGGATTGTGGTGTGGCCATCCTAGTTGTGGGGATGGGGGGGGTGGGAGGTGATTTCTCACTTTCTCTCTCTGCCTCTCTGTTTTGTTTTGTTTTTGTTTTTGTTTTTTGGCAAGCACATGTGCCCTATAGCAAAAATCCCAGCAATTTTAACACAAACAGTATAGAAAGAAGATAAACACAAAAGATAAAAACAATAAAATAGAAAGCAAACATATAGTGGAGAAGCCAAAAATGGGCTCTTTAAACATTGATAACCCAAGGCATGTTGTGCAAATAAACATTAATATTTTGATATTAACAACTTTCTAGAAAATATACAACTTATAAAAATAAATAAAAATCCAGAGTTCTATTTCATATGGGCAGTAGATAGAACTTTAAAAATAACTTAAGAATAATGACAATTTAAAAATGAAGCTACAGGACTGGCCCTTTAGCGTAGTGGTTAAGGGATCCCACACAGCTAATCATGACTTGAAAACAGTCCTGTTGACTTGAAAAACATGCCAGGCAGGTGGTATAGTGGTTAGGGGCACTGGATTCCCATATGGCTGATCGTGGTTTGGGTCCTGGACTTGGTGGCTTGCTTTCTCACTTTCCCTTTCTCTCTCTGGTCAAATTAAAAATAATAACAATAACAAATGGAATTAAATTTAAAAAAAAATGCCAGGTACTTCTGTGTGAATGTCCAACCTCTTGACAGGATAAGGAAATGGAGGGAAATGGAGAAGGGATTGTGGCATGACCTGCCCCACTGACGGATGCTTTCTCCCTCTGTCTGGAGAGCACATACACCCTCTGGCAAATAAAAAAACATTCTTTTAGGGAACCAGCAGTTAGCGTAATGGCTATGTCGCTGGATGCCCACGTAGTCGACTGCGGTTCGCGTCCCAGACCCAGAGGCTTAAAACTCACGCCGGGCACGTGTGTGTGCGCACCCAAGATCCCAAGAGGAGAATGGAGGAGAAGAGATTGCGGCGTGACCATCCCCCCGGGGGGTGATTTCTCGCTTTCTGTCTCTATGTCTCTCTCTGTCTGTCTGGCGAGCGCACGCGCCCTATAGCAAAAATCTCTCCAAAAAAATAAATAAGTAAATAAACATTCTTTTAAATGAAGCTATAATTTAAAATTTTTCTACAGAGAGAACTCCAGACCCAGATAACTTTACTAACAAGTTCTACCAAATATCTGTAGATCTCAAAACTCTCCCAAAAATAGAACAGAGGAATATGTCCTCCATTGTTTGTTTTTTGTTTTTTTTTTTTGGAGAGATTTTTTTGCTATAGGGCGCATGCGCTCGCCAGACAGACAGAGACATAGAGACAGAAAGCGAGAAATCACCCCCCAGGGGGGATGGTCACGCCGCAATCCCTTCTCCTCCATTCTCCTCTCGGGATCTTGGGCACGCACGCACACGCGCCTGGCATGAGTTCTAAGCCACCAGGTCCGGGACGCGAACTGCAGTCGACTACGTGGGAGTCCAGCGACATAGCCATTACGCTAACTGCTGTTTCCCTGTCCTCCATTGTTTTATGAGCTATCATAACTTTGACCTCAAACCTGATAAATACATCTTGAGAAAATAAAACTGTAGGTTTTCCTTTCTATAACTATATCTGGCTCAGTCTCTCTCTGTTATAAAAGAAATAAACAAACTTAAAAAGAATACAACCAAGTTGGAATAGAATGAAGGGTAAATCAATCAGTATCATCTACATTAACAGAAAAAAGATTTAAAAACATCTCATCACCTCAACTGATTTACAAAAATATCTGAGAGATTTCACCACAGACTGATGATGATAATGATATTAATCACTATCATTGTTGATTATGATGGTGGGCTTCTGGAAGTTTTGTGAGCAGAAAGAAGCCAAGATTCACTGGGAAGGGCTGTCTGTCCATTAGTACAGTGCAGGTCATGGTGGCGCTTGCCCTGTGGCAAAAACCAATGGAGGCTGGAGGATTGTGGCATGGAGTCCACTCTCTCTCTGTTTCATTAGTGGAGTATAATTGGGTTAATGCAAAAGCAATTGCAGTTTTAGAAAACATATTTTAAATCATTATAACTAGGCTTGGGCATATCTTTATTAATCAAAATAGGAACCATTACAACAGGTCATGGTGGCGCTTGCCCTATGGCAAAAACCAATGGAGGCTGGAGGATTGTGGCATGGAGTCCACTCTCTCTCTGTTTCATTAGTGGAGTATAATTGGGTTAATGCAAAAGCAATTGCAGTTTTAGAAAACATATTTTAAATCATTATAACTAGGCTTGGGCATATCTTTATTAATCAAAATAGGAACCATTACAATCAACACATTTTGGTCAAAGAAAAAGAAGTTTGTTTACTTCTGTAAGCACAAAAATCTGTGCTTTGTGATTCGACCAACTCTTGGAGAGCATCTTCTGCATCCTGCTGGTTGTGGAACTGTCTTCGCTGCAAACAGTTTTCAAGATGCTTGAAGTGGTAGTCGGTTGGTGAGAGGTCAGGTGAATATGGTGGGTGAAGCAAAAACTTTGTAGTCCAGTTTGAAATGGTTGTGCAACTTGCACTCATCGCAGGTGTTGTGGAGAACAACTGGGCCCTTTCTGTTGACCAATGCCGGCTGCACATGTTGCAGTTTTTGGTGCATCACATTGATTTGTGAGCATGTTTCTTAGGTGTAATGGTTTCACCAGGATTCAGAAATCTGAAGTGGATCACACAGACCCCAACAGCAGTCTCTGCTGCTTTACAACCCATTTTGGATTCAAATATGAAAATCCTTTGAATCTGCTTTTTCTCTAACATCATTTCCATAGCCTAAATAATTATATATATATATATATAATAAAGAGCAAGTAATAAGTCATTAGCAAAAAAGTGATAAGTGCACATTAAAATGGCGTATACATAACCATAGTTATGTAAGAATGTATTCAATATCAAATGGCAAATTTCAACAATGCAAACCTGCAATTACTTTTGCTCAAATCTAATATATTAGGCAAAAGCACCCAATGAGCAAGTGCTGGGAAGAATCCACATATGCCCATCAATGTGGAGTTTGACCAAGAAAAATGGAAGAAGAACCCAGAAACAAGACCAATTCTGTTGACAGAGTTAAAATTAGAGAAGACCTCTGCTTAAGTCAGACTGGCTTAAAGAATATCTTCTTCATTTTTTTTTCTTTAAATTTGCTAAAGGGTGCATGTGATGGCCAGAAGAAAGAAAAAGAAAGAAAAACTTAGAAAGCACCCCCTAGGGGGATGGCCACACTGCAATCCCTTCTCCATTCTCCTCTGGGGATTCTGGGCACACATGCACACATACCCTGCACATTTCTCAGGCCACCAGCTCCAGGACTCAAACTATACAGTCAGCAAAGTGGAATTCAGTGCTTTTAACTCTGTACCACCAGCTGACACAAGAGTATCTTCTTCATTTACTCACACCTCCCTTCAATCTATCTATAAAGGCTGATTGAATTTTTATTATGGATCATGTTCTCCACTGGCCTTAAAGGATACAATTACAAACAAAATGCACAGAATCGCCACCCTCTAAGAACATATAGCGCAGAATACAAGCATTTAATAATTATAAGGAAAAGAATGTTTTTTAAAATATATATATATTTTTTATTTATTTATTTAAATTTGACCAGAGGGGGACAAAGTGAGAGAGAGGGAAAGTGAGAAAGCAGGTCCGGGACTTGAACTGTGATCGGCCATGTGGGAGTCCAGTACCCTTAACCACACACCACCTGCCAGCTCCAAGAATGCCTTCTTTTTTTTTTTTTTATTAGAGATTTTTGCTATAGAAAGCATATGCTCACCAGAGAGATGGAGAGAGACAGAATGCAAGAAATTATCCCCTGGGGTGATGGCCACACTACAATCCTTTTTCCTCTCTTCTCAGGATTTTGGGCACACATGCACACACACTTCGTATGAGTTTCAAGCCACAAAATCCAGGACTCAACCTGCAGTCAGCCACATGGGAGTGCCACCTGCTGATCCTCAGGAATGCTATTTTTATATAGCTACCACTTGATGACACTCTGTGATAGTCATTATTTTGGGCATAGTACATATATTAACTTGTTTGATTCTCACAATTTCTGTGAGTTGGGCATTATTATTATTGCCATTTTACATTTTAAAAACAGTCATAAAGAAATGAATTTGCCAAGAGCAACACAGTAAGAAAATTGCAGAGCCAGAACTCTAACCCAGGCACTCCTTATGCTTAAGTCATGTTTTTTTTATATTTATTCACTGTGCATCTTCACAATGTACAACATGGTTTTCCCAACATGAATACAGTGCATGTTAGTCGAGTCAAAAACATTACCATATATATTATCATCCACAGATAACTTTTCCTTTTCGTATCTATTAAATGTTTTGTTTGTTTTTTTCCCTGATCCTCTTCTTCCCACCCCCCTATGCTTAGTCTTTAACCATGGGATTTACCTTTATGCTATGCTATCCCTCACCCCCACCACACACACACACACACACACACACACACACACACACACACAGAAAGAGACAGGCACACACACACACAGTTATCAAGCAGTCTTAGAGCATCAGGAGAGGCTTCCTGAAGGAAATGATAACTCTTCTGAGAACTAAGATGGACTAGCCTGAGGAGAAAAGAGAAAATGCTCCGGGCAGAGATCCATCCTGAAACTGAACATACTTCAGTAAAACTAGAGTGAAGGGCTGCAGAGTGAGCCATTGTCAGATGGGAGGTTGTGCTGTGGAGCATGGCTCATCCCCTCCCCTACATGCCTTTGAACTCTCACGTGTGTTAATTAGGATGTACAGAGGCCCAT
>NW_006159610.1:8477406-8490150 GCF_000334495.1 Tupaia belangeri chinensis | reverse complement strand
TTTCCCTACTTCCTGCACCATCAGGACATCAGCCCCAATGATGGGCCTGGCTACACTAAGTGACAGAGAGACTGAGCTGCAGAGAAACCGTGGCTCATCCCCTGCCACACTCCTCTGAATTCTCAGACTTCACAATTTTCTCAAACGTGCTCTTTTCCTCAATTGAAGTTTGGCAGCTCAGTCCCAGGTGTACCTGTTCTCTAGAAACTGGGAGGACTTTGAATTATCCAAGTCTAGAGACAACAGTGCAGGTAGGTAGGTGAGCATCAGGGAGGTAGAACAGCAGAGATCGCCAATCACCTTCTGCTCACCTGTGAACATTCAGAATTAACTTGAAGAATTTAGGAAGAAACGTATAACCACCTGATGACTAGAAACCATCACAGAGGCACAAGAAATATGAGAAACCAAGAGGATATCTCTCCCCCAAGAGAAAACATCAATTCCTCGTCATCAATAGGCAATACTATGGAACTCATGGAAATGTCAAATAAACAATTCAGAATGCTTAGTTTCAAAACTAAATGAGATGCGGGAACCAGCAGTTAGCATAATGGCTATGTCGCTGGACTCCCACGTAGTCGACCGTGGTTCGTGTCCTGGACCCGGTGGCTTAAAACTCACGCCAGGCACGTGTGCGTGCGTGCCCAAGATCCCGAGAGGAGAATGGAGGAGAAGGGATTGCGGCGTGACCATCCCCCCTGGGGGGTGATTTCTCGCTTTCTGTCTCTATGTCTCTCTCTGTCTGTCTGGCGAGCGCACGCGCCCTACAGTGAAAATCTCTCCAAAAAAAAAAAAAGTTAGCTATCACACTATGGAATCCAAATCTTGCACTCATGCCTCTTTGCGGCATTCCAGAAATACATAACATTGAACATCCCCAGGCTAACTGTGATATTAGCATCTCAAATTCAAAGTATGTAAAACTAATCTCTTGACAAACTTCCTCCTTATCCTGTATTTTCTGACTAATATCACTAGTTACCTTGTCTTGAAGGCAGACAACTCTTTTTTTTTCTCTTTCTTATAATCAATAACAAGCTCCTCTCCAAGTTACAGCTTAAATATTTCTTGACTCTGTCCTTCATTTTGCCTCATAATACTACTGCCCTGCTTCAATCTATAATACAATTTTGGCTGGATAAAAGCCAAAATTGAAATTAAGTGAGCCAAGGACATCAGTTCCCAAGAACTCCTAAGAACACTACAAGTAAACTGAAACCATTGCAAGTTTCCAAAGTTTCAGGCCTCTAAGCCATGTAGCCATTGTCATAACATGATTCCAACCTTGAACTCACTTGCTTTATTGTGCTGATTTCAGCTACAGCCACAAACGCCCCCTTGAACACCAAAAGGCACCACACGGTGGTTTAAACTCACATCAGGTGTCCGTGTGTGCCCAAGATCCCGAGAAGAGAATGGAGGAGAAGGGATTGTGGTGTGGCCATCCCCTAAGGGGAGGGAGTGGAGTGGTGATTTCTCAGTTTCTGTCTCTCTGTCTCTTCTCTGTCTTTCTGGTGAATGCACGTGCCCTATAGCAAAAAACATACAAACAAACAAACAAAAAACATAAAAAAAACTCTCAAAAAAAAGATTATCCTTCATATAGAAGGAAAAAATAAAAAGCATTTTCTGGTAAACAAAGCCTGAAAGAATTTACCAGCTCCAGGCTAGCTCTTTAAGAAGTTCTGAAGGGAGTACTATACCAGGAAAACTAAAGTCAGACAGACAAAAACAGGAAAACAAAAAACAACTAAGAAAATGGCTAATTTGGGACCAGCAGGTGGCATGGACACTCCCACATGGCCGACCGGGGTTCGAGTCCTGAATCTGGTGGCTTGCTTTCTCATTTCCTTTTTAAAAATGGCTAATTTAATGATAGGAACAAGTCTGGAAATATCAATAACATTGAATGTTAATTAATTAAATTCTCTGATCAAGAGACAAAGACTTTCTGAGAGGATTTAAAAAAAAAAAAAAAAAAAAAAAAAAAAAAGGAGCAAAAGTAAGCTTTAGGGTCAAACATTCAGGACCATGGGCTAGACAAATGCTTTTTATTTTCTTTCCTAAATTCAAATTGTCATGCAAAGTAATGCTGGGGTTTGACTGCAACTGTGTCCAGTGCCACTAATGGGTCCTCTGGAGGAGGAGGGTTAGTCGTGAGTCATTTGGTAGGACAGGAAAGACCACCTACTACTACATTTTCTGTCTGGAATTTTTTGTTCGGCATTGATGACAAGGTGTGCTGATTGAAATTTACTGCTAGATGTAAAAGGAGAGATAGGTTGCAACACTATAATCATTGGAGATCTCAACCCCCTATTATCTCCTTTAGACAGATCTTCTAGACAGAGAATATGCCAACAGATACAGGACCTAAATGGGCCATAAATCAAATGGACTTGATAGACATCTATAGAACTTTCTACCCTAAAACCACAAAATATACATTTTTCTCACCTCTGGCATGGAACCTTTTCAAAGATTGACTATATGATAGGACACAAATCAAGCCTTTAGACATTCAAAGGCATAGAAACTATGTCTTTGCATAGTTTGCATAGCATCTTCTCTGACCATGATGGAATTAAGATTGATATTTATTTCAGAAAACATCCTCAAAAATACACAAACACAAATAGAACTACCATTTGATCCAGCAATTCCACTCCTGAATATCTACCTAAAGGACAGGAGAATGCTAAGTCAGAAAAGTGCTTGCACATCTATGTTTATTGCAGCATTTTTCACAATTGCTAAGACATGGAACCAACCCAAATGTCCACAAACAGATGAATGGATTGAAAAAATGTGGCACATATATTCCATGGAATATTATTATGCCATAAAAAACAAGACCCTAGCATTTGATAGATAGTGGACAAATACAGAAGATTTACTGCTGAGTGAAGCAAGTCAGGATATTCAAGAGAGACACTGTATGTCTGCACTTAACATATACTGCCTATCCACACTTTATGGGAGAGACTGAAAGGCTGAAAAGCATAAGAGCATTGAAAATAGTTATGGACACTGGAGACTGTGGAGGAGGGTGGGAGAGGGGAAGAGTATAGGGAAGGAAATTAGAGGGGAAAATAGAGAGTTACGAATTTGTGGGACACAGAGATGGTTTATTACTTGTTGATGATAATGTATATAGTATTCTCAACTGGACTGGTCTAAAATGTATTTCAAGTTGGGTAAATTCTTTCTTTCTTTCAAGCTAAAAGGAAAAAAAAGAAAAGAAAAGAAAGAGAAGGAAGGAAAGGAAAGGAAAGGAAAAGAAAAGAAAGGAAAGGAAAGGAGAGGAGGAAAGAAAGAAGGAAGGGAAGGAAGGGAAGGAAGGAAGGAAGGAAAAGAAAGAAGTAAATTACTTTTTTGCTTAAAAACAAACACACAAAAACCTGGAGTGAGAGTTTTGAGAAAGGAAGTGGAGAAATGGGAGACTATAGGTGCAGAGACCAGGTGGTAATAAAATTTGTAAGCCATGGCAAAGCGCGTGGGCAATGGAGGATGTCAGCACCAAAGAGAATCAGATTTGTTTTTCAGAACAATAACTCTTTCTACAATGAGAAGAATCAAATGGAAGGGGGTATCTACTGGAAGGAGACTAGCTAGGAGGTCAGTAAAATGTTGTGGGCAAGAAATAAAGGCAAAGAGGACAAGAATGATGAGGTGGAGAAGTACGGCTCAAAACTTGGAGATGACACATTTCCAGCTGGAACACAAGAAAAATAGTGGAATCATTTACTAAGATGAAAAACATGGGAGAAAGAACAGCTTGGTGTGAGAAAAAGGGAGAGGGTATTAATGAAGTCAGTGATGCACAATCTTACTAGTCATCCAGAATATGCATGCTAGGGATTATTTCTCCCCAAGCTTACCAAATCTGATTAAATGAAATATTAAATGTAGAAAAACAGAAACATACACTTCTGGTGGGATATAAATTGGTACAACTATTTATAAGGTCAATGTAGTGATGCCTAATAAAAATGATAAACATACCCTTCAAACCAGTGATAACATTTCTAGGTTCTTCACCTAAACATACCTTTTTTAAAAAAATTTCTTTCTTGGGATTAGCAGGTGGCAGGGTGGTTGAGACGCTGGGCTCCCACATGGCTGACCACAGTTTGAGTCCTGGATTGGCTTTCTCACTTGCTCGCTCTCTCTCTCTCTCTCTCTCTCTTTGTTTCTCTCTGGTCAAATTAAAAAATAATAATAATAAATAAAATTAAATAATTATTAAAAATAAATTCTTTCTTTCTTTAATGAAAGAAACAGAGAAATTCAGACAGCACCTCCAACAAGGTCTTGATACCATGATCTGTCCCCAGCCTCAGCCAGCCCTGGATCATGATCATGGACACGTTGCATGCCCAGCATACTCAGGAAAGTCTCCACATGCAACCCCGGAATGTTCCCATGTGGGTCGGCTCTGCAGTGTCTTGTTTTACCAATGTGCCACCTTCTGGCACCTAAAGAGACTCTTATACATGCTAAAGGGAACGTGTAGAAGGATGTCCATTGAATCATACTTTCTGATAACAAAAGATAGAAAATGGAAACAACTGGGGACCAGCAGTTAGTGTAATGGCTGTCACTGGACTCCCATGTAGTAGACCACGGTTCGAGTCCCAGACCTGGTGGCTTGAACTCACACTGGGTGTGTGTGCGTGCCCAAGATCCCAAGAGGAGTAAGGAGGAGAAGGGCCTGCAGCGTGGCCATAACCCCTGGGGGGTGATTTCTCGCTTTCTATCTCTCTGTCTCTCTCTGTCTTTCTGGCGAGCGCACGCGCCCTATAGCAAAAACCTCTCCCAAAAAAAAAGAAAATGGAAACAACTGTCCCCTTAGTGTAAACATGGTTAAATAGCTGTAATGTATTCATATAGTGTGATATTCTACATAAATTAAAATGGATGAACTAGATTTATATGTATTAACGTGTTTAAATCAGGAAAACACAATTTCAAGTGATTAAAACAAGCTACAAAATAGATGTACAGAACAATACCATATATACAGTTTTTGAACAAAATACAGTTGTATGTATGATGGTATGGATACATACATATGTAATAAAATTTAAAAAGCACACATAAGAATGATATATGCCAGTTTTAGAACAATGGTTATCTCTGGAAAGGGGGAAAGTGACAGAGAAGGTAAAAAAAGATGGTGGATTAGCTATATCTGTATCTTTTTGTTTTTTAATTAAATGTTTTTGTTAAGAGAGATTTTTGTTATAGGGTGCATGTGCTCACTGGAGAGAAAGAGATGGAAAGAGAGAAATCACACCCCCCCGGGAGAGAATGGCCACACCACAATCCCTTTTCCTCCATTCTCCTCTTGGGATTTTGGTACATACGTGCCCAGAGTGAGTTTCAAGTTACCCAATCCAGGACTCAAAAAGCAATCAGCCATGTGGGAATCCAACGACATAACCACTACACCATCTGCTGGTCCCAACATCTGTATCATTTTTTTACAGAGCAAAATCTAAATTGTAAAAAGAAAAAAGTAAAGCAAGCATTCATTGAAAAAGTTATAAAAATAATACCTTCTTTTTAAAACTCATGTTTATTTTTAAAACTCATATTTATCATTTACATACCCTAAAATTCAGCTGTTTCAGGTATCCAGTTCGGTGAGCTCTGACAAGCATGCAGTTGTATAAGCATTAACATAATTTTAAAACATTGTCATTACACAAAACATTCCCTTCATGCCCCTTGTGGTCAATCCCCTCTACTCATCACTAGCTATTAGCTACCACTAATCTCTCCCCTACAGTTTCCAGTCCCTATGGTTTTGTTTTTTCTAGAAAGCCATATAAATGGATTCATACAAGTATCCCCTATGTCTAGCTTTCCTTACTTAGCATAACACTTTTGAGATTTATTTATGTTTTTGTATATATCACTAATTTACTCATTTGTATTATTTCGCAGTATTTCATTGTACATAGGTACAATTTACTTAACAGTTGATGGGCATTTGAGATGTTTCTCAGTTCGGACTATTATAAATTAAAGTTCTATAAACATGTGGGTACAGGTCTTTCTGCAAACTTTTTTTTTTTCATTTCTGGGGTAGAGTAGAATTGTTCAGCCTCTTGGTAACCATATGTTGAACTTTGTAATAATCTACAAATCTTTTTCCAAAGTAACTATGCCAGTTTCCAATTACATTAGCTCCACATTTGTACCAATACTTTTTATTGTCTGTTTATAATTTTGACTGTTCTACTCAGTTTTTTGGCTTTAATTTACATTTCTCTGATAACCTATGATGTTAAACATCTTTTCATGTGTTTACTTTCCATCTGTATCTATTTTTTGGTGAAGTATCTGTTCACATCTTTTGCCAGTGTTTTAAGTGGGTTGTCTTCCTATTTTTTAATAGTAAGAGGGTTTTTTGTTTTGGTTTGGTTTTGGAGAGGTTTTTGCCATAGGGCACGTAAGCTCGCAAGAAAGACAGAGAGAGAGAGAGACAGAAAGAGAGAAATCACCCCCAAAGGGGCATGGCCATGCCACAATCCCTTCACCTCCATTCTCCTACTCTCAAGATCTTGGGCACGCACACACACAAGCTTGGCGTGAGTTTAAGCCACCAGGTCCAGGACTTGAACCACAGTCGACTACAAGGGAGTCCAGCAACATACCCATTACACCAACTGCTGACCCTAATAGCAAGAGTTCTTTACATATAGTGTAGACACTAGGTCTTTCATCAAATATGTTTTGTGAATATTTTCTCCTAGTTGTGGCTAGTCTGTTCGTTTTCTTAACAGTATATTTCAAAGATCAGAAGTTTTTAAATTTTAATTAAGTACAACTTTTCTCTTACAATTTGAGCTTTCCTGTTCTAGCCAAGAAAAAAATCGCCTAACCCAATGTCATAATTCTTACACATTTTCTTATAGAATTTTTTAGTTTTAACTCTTACATTTAGTACTGTGACAGAGAACTATCTGAATCTAGACAAAGTAATTGCCTGCTAAAATTAATACAACTCTGGGCCAACCCCACAGCATGGTAGTTAAGGCAGCCGGATGCCATGGCTCATCCCATAGCTTGGGTTCTGGACCCAGTGGCTTGAGAAACATGCCAGTGCACGCGCGCACATGTGTGAAATTTCAAAAAGACAGAGATGGAGGAGAAAGGGCTGTGGAGTAACCACTCCCCCTGGGGGATGCTTTCTCCTCTCCCTCTCCCTTAGTCTCTCTCTCTGGCAAGTACACGCGCCTCTATGGGGGGGGGGGGTCCTAACAAAAACTAGCACTCTCCAGAGAATGTTCACAAGCACCAGAAACTCACAATATCCAAACTGTCTAACATACAATCCAAATATACTCAACATATAAAGAACCAAGAAACTGTGAACAATTCTCAAGGAAAAAGAAAACCAAGAGATCCACTGTCTCAAATAACCCAGATGTTGAAAATATTAAATAAACATGTTAAAGAGAGAAAAGTAAATGCTCCTTAAGTAAATAGAAATACAGAAGCTATCTGTAAAATAAGAGGAACAACAATAATCAAATGTAAATTTTAGGACATAGAAACATATGAAATGTCACTGATGAGCTCAACAGCAAAATGAAGATCATGAAAAACAGGGAGGAGGAATATAACTGTAACCTTACCAAATAATCTAACTTTCATTTCACTGGATTTCCAAAACTTCCCTAACTTGATGAAAGGCCTGAGTTTACAGATTAAAGAAGCACAGGGAATCCCAAACATGATAAGTGCAAAGAAAATCATGGCCAGACACATCATAATCGATTTCAGAACACGAAAGGATTTTTGGTTTGGCTTTTGTTCAGTTGGTTGGTTTCGTTTTTTATGTTGAAAGCAGCCACGAGGGAAAACGGCACATTACATAATAAAGCAAAACAGCTATGTGAATGACTACTGATTTTACCTAGGAAACCATGGAGAACATGAGGCAGCAGAACACCTTTACAGAGAAAAAGAAAAGAACTATCATCTCAGAATCCTAAATTCAATGAAACTATCCTTTAGGAATGACAGTGCAATAAAAACATTTTCTCATGAAGGAATAATAAGAAAATCCATCACCAGCAGACCTACTCAAAGAGGAGCACTGGAAGTTCTTCAGGCTGACAGGAAATTAGTGGGTCACTGGAAAAGGCATGACACATTTTGGGGGGCTTAATGCAGTATTTCAGACAACTGTAACATAAAAGGTAAAGGACAAATGGATTTACAGGGCTGTAAGGCTTGAAATAAGGGGCCAACGAAGTCCAGGAAATAAAACACTAGGAGGACACAGAGATCCTCTGATAATGTGTTTTCATATGATAGTCACATGCTGTTAAATCCTTTCATAAAATTTCACAAAAAATTGGAAACCAGCAGTTAGCATAATGGCTATGTCTCTGGATGCCCACATAGTCAACCGCAGTTCGCGTCCTGGACCCGGTAGCTTAAAACTCACGCCGGGCGTGTGTGTGTGTGTGTGTGTGTGTGCCCAAGATCCCGAGAGGAGAATGGAGGAGAAGGGATTGCGGCGTGACCATCCCCTCTGGGGGGTGATTTCTCGCTTTCTGTCTCTCTCCATCTGTCTGGCGAGCGCACGCGCCCTGTAGCGAAAACCTCTCAAAAAAAAAACTCACAAAAAATTAATATTTTTAACTGTTTGATATGAGGGAAACTATTTAAATAATATGATGAAAAATAATTTTCATATATTGCTAAGTTTTATTTCTCTCTTATTCACTTCTTTGCATTACATGATATATAATAGACATATGAAAAGAGGGTAATAAAAACAATACGGAAGAATAAAAGTCATTTGTAGTAGTACGTGCCACCAAAAGAGAGCTTTGCTTTCCTCTATCCATAATTTAGATTAAAACTACCTAAATATCTACATACATACAAATAAAAATGAGTCAATTATCTAGATAAGTGAAAGGTATAAAACTTTTTCCTCCATCCTCACAAAAGAGATCATGGGAAATTGTAATTAATCCTGGACAATTGCCTTAATTCTCCCATTAGCACTTGTCGAAATACCGTAGAAAATGTTAGTGTAAATTGTAATACCAAAAGTCTTCAAACTCTTTGCTCATAAGCCACCTAAAAGAATTTGCAAAACCATGTGCTCTCTTGCACATTTTTGACATGTAAAATTATTTTTCATCAGAAATGTATAGCATGCCAAATGATGTCATTTCCAATGTTATTACCAATATCAAATTTTAAAATGAAACTACTGGGGTCAGCAAGTGGCGTAGTGGTTAAGGACAATGGATTCCCACATGACTGACGGTGGTCAAGTCCTGAACCTGGCAGTTTGTTTTCTCACTTTCTCTCACTCTCTTTCTGTCCCTCTCTGGTCAAATTAAAATAAATAAATACATAAAGTTAAATAAAATACTTCCTTAAAAAATAAATTAATTTAAAAATAAAATTAAACTATTATTCTGTTTTTCAATGGCCAATGAAATATTTTATGGCCATCATTTGTTGCAAAAATACATGAAATAGCCAGCCGCACAGTGCAGCAGTTAAGCTCAGTGCATAGGGAGCCGGATCTCATATGACTGATCAGTCTGAGTCCCAGCCCCAGTGGCTTGAAAAACATACCAGGCAAGTGTACGTACATGCCCAAAATTCTGATGGGATGGAGAGAAAGGGAAAAGGATGGTACCATGACCATGCCTCACTGGAAAGATGCTTTCTCTTTCTCTCTCTCTCTGGCTAGGACAACATATCCTCTGGCAATAAAAATATGTATATATGTATGAGTAAAATTTCCTTAATAGTGGAAAAGTTTACATCACTTGTTTTTCTCCTTGAAGTTACATTCTATTCAGCTCACAAAGTTTTATCTTAACATAATTTTATGCTCAAAAGTCTTTACTGATCACTTATCTTATTTCTCTGGAACAAAATATTTGTAAATTATAATTTTTGTGTATAAATTACCAGATGACTTAAATACCCTTAAATATTGGGTCATCAGGAAAGTCATGACACATTTTTGCACAGAAAAATACATCATGACCTTCCCAATGACAAAATATAAATTCATCATAAATTTTGATGAATGTTTATAAGCAAAAAAAAAAAATTAAATACAGGCCTTGACAGATTACATTTTCCCCATCTAATGTATTCATATATGACTATTATTTATTCCTTGAGACAGAATCAATTCTATTCTTATTTTCATTTAAACGTATGTGTGCTCTTGGGGCCAGCAGGTGGCACAGTAGTTAAGGTGCTGGATTCCCATTTGGCTGACCACAGTTTAAGTCCAGACCTGGTGGCTTGAAACTCATGCCAGCCATGTGTACTAGTGCACCCAAAATCCCAGAAGAATGGAGAAGAGGTTATGGTGTGGCTATCCCTGTGGGTGTGATTTCTTACTTTTGCTCTCACTGTCTATCTCTCTCTGGCCATATGGCAAAAATCTTTTTAAAAAAAGTATATGGGCACTGAGATTTGTTCATACAATTCTTATTTTTATTTGTAGTAAAAAAAAAATGAAATTTACCAAATTACTCATTTTTAAGTTACAATAGTGTTAACGATACATACATTGATAAGCAACAGGTTTCTAGAACTTTTTCATGTTGCAAAACTGAAAGTCTGTATTCATGGAACAAAAACCACCCTTGCTCCCTCCCTTCCAACTCCCGGTATCCACCATTCCACCTTCCATTTCTAAGAGTCTGACTGTGCTCGATACTTCGTATGTGGAATCAAGAGCATTTGCTTTTTTATAACTGGCTTATTTCACTTGTGCCCTCAAGGTTCATCCATGTGGCAGCACATGACAGTATCACCCAGTTCCTGAAATTCCTCCTAGATATATGCCAAAAATTATTATCTGTCAGAAAAATGATTTGTAATTATCTATTAGATGACAACTTAACTAGTTCTTTCCATTTTTCCAAGAACAAAGAGTTGTTTTCAACCTGATTTTTAAAAGAATTTATAATTCAGCCAGCATAGTCATTTACTTTTATGACGTCTGGAGAATATACCAAAGAGTCAATACCAATATTTGCCAAATCTGTGGTTTTTTGGTTTTTTATTTAAAAGGACCTTGTTTTACCTTAAATAGCCTTTGACTGTCTAGCAAAATGAAAATATTAATTTTCATACAAAATACATTTTTTTAGAGAGACTTTTGCTATAGAGTGCATGTGCTCACCGGGGAGACAAAGGGACAGAGAGACAGAAAGTGAGAAATCATCCCCCAGGCAAAATAGCCACAACCACAATCCCTTCACCTCTATTCTCCTCTCAAGATGTTCCGAATACACACACACGCGCACACGCGCACACGCGCACACACACACATGCCCAGCGTGAGTTTTAAACTGCCAGGTCCCGGGTTCAAATTACGGTTGACTACATAGGAGTCCAGCAATGTAACCATGACGCCATCTGCTGGTCCCAGATACAATTTTTTTTTAGAGAGATTTTTGCTATAAGGGTGCATGCACTTGTCAGAGAGAGACAGAGAGAAAGAGAATGAGAAATCACCCTCCACTCCCAGGGGGAATGGCCACCACAATCCCTTCTCCTCCATTCTCCTCCCAGGACCTTGGGCACATGCGCACTCCCAGTGTGAGTTTTAAGTCACTGGGTACAGGACTTGAACTGTATTCAACTAGATGGGAGTCCAGAGACATAACCATTATGCTATCTGCTGGTCCCGATACAAAAATATTTTTGATTATATTTTTTTCAGTTTTTTGCCATAGGGTTCATGTGCTCACTAGAGATACAGAGAAAGAAAGATAAAGAGAGAAAGTAAGAAATCACAGCCCTGGGGAGCGGGGAAGAGATGACCACACCACAAACCCCTCTCCATTCTTCTCTCAGGATTTTGGGCACACATGCCTGATGTGATTTTCAAGCCCCTGAGTCTGTGATTTAAACCACAAAGACTCAACCTCCATGCCACCTGCTGGCCCTGATAAAATGCTTTTATCTCATCATATACTTTATATATATATTTGCCAATATTTGGAGCCGCAGGTATAGCTTATTCAATGTGTAGAAAACATCTTTGGAGGGCAGAAGGTGGCACAGCAGTAAAACTGTGATACTCTCCAATCCTCTGGGGGAGATTTCCAGTTCATGCACATGCCCATGATCTGGAAGTGGTCTAAGCTGAGGCTGGGAGTGGTCTGCCGCTTCAAGACCCTGCTTGGGGTGCTAGCTATCTCATTCTCTCTCTCTCTATTTTTCTCTCTCTCACTCTTACTCTCACTTATGAAAGTAAATATAATAAAAAAAAAAAAAAAAAAAAGGTAAGAAAATCTCCTGTTAGTCATGAATGCTAATTAGTAATGCTAATACTCATTGTCAAATCAGTCATTTGGTCAGATGCACTTTGAGAAAAAAACCTGACTTCATTTTCAATTCAAATAAATATATTAGAATGTTTTTTTGAGTTTTTTTTAAATTGGTAATTAACTTATTAAATATATCTCATAAGCTCAGTTATTAAAAGAAGTCAAGACTAAAATGATGTAAAACTAACAGAATTAATTAATTTATTTTTATAATAAAGCATTAAACCAGAAATAACTCTAGATAATTTTTGAAGGGACATGGGCACTGCCAGAGAGAAAAGCAAGCCACCACCGCCTTTGTAGCCCAGATATCTGGGTCATGGCCACAGCCTACATGTGGCCCCACAGAGAGAGGAGTTGGGCAGGACTGACTATGTACAATAAAGTCAGC
>NW_006159610.1:8475144-8477375 GCF_000334495.1 Tupaia belangeri chinensis | reverse complement strand
ACTTGTGGATCAAACAGCTGCTGCTTGGAAGTGTTGTTTAGAAGTGTAAGGAAGAATCAATTGCCTCAAGCCAGTCAGGGTCCAGAGGACTTCCCACTCCATGTTCCCTCTGGGACAGAAAACAAGAGGAACTCTTCTTTGAAATTTGGAATCCCAGACTCCCGCCATGGATTCCAGCACTCCTGAGTACACAGACTCAGCAAAAAACACATCAGATCTCCCAATCCCAACCCAAGCTGGCAAGAGAAGTACACCATTTTGGAAGCCAACCAGCAGGTGGAGCTCTGCTTATGATCAAGACTCCACAGCCTAGAGGGAGCAGAAAACACAAAAGAGAGCACACACATCTCAGCAGGCCCTGGGTAGTTTGGTCACTATCCCCCCACACCCTTCTGGAAGACAGAGTAGGCATGTACTCTCCCTCCCACCAAACTCAAGTCCAGGGAAAGGCCTACCTGCCCCAACTGACAGAGCGACGCTCTCTGAGAGTCACATGACCTTACCGAATTCCCAAGACTGCCATGAAATAATCCAATGGAGAGAAAAATGGAAAACCTGGAGAACCATACCAGTAATTATCACAATATATTTTAACCTTTCTTTTTTTAAAATTATTATTTATTTAACTTTAATTATTCATTCATTTATTTCAATTTGACCAGAGGGAGAAACACACACACACACAGAGAGAGAGAGAGAGAGAGAGAGAGAGAGAGAGAGAGCCACCATGCCACCTGCTGGTCCCCACATTTTAACTTTTCTTGAACACCTACAGAATCTAAAATAAGAGTTTGTATGACCTTTTTTATTCCAGTGTAATGTGAAAAACATGAAGGTCTGTGAAAATAATCCATATTATATTTATAATTATCAGTGCTACTCACCTCCACTACTTAGCTGTTCGATGCTGCTTTTCTTTCCAGATGATGACATATCCCATGGATATGTATTGAGAATAGCTGGGGGGAAAAAAAGGTTATATTTAAATACATTTTTTAAATGAAGGTTTAATATGTTCTTCAATGCTGGCTCTGTTCTCCCTAGACATTTCTTCAATAACAACATTCTTCTCAACAGAGAATGGAAGAGATATGATGATTAAAGGAAAATTACTATCACTCCCACTCACCAATATTCATATCATATGTCAATTTCAGAAAATGACAACAAATAATCAATTGCCCCCTTTTTTTTTTTTTTGGAGAAGTTTTTGCTATAGGGTGCAAGCACTCACCAGAAAGACAGAAAGCGAGAAATCGCCCCCCAGGGGGATGGCCACACCACAATTCCCCTCTCCTCCATTCTCCTCTCAGGCTCTTGGGTATGCACCCACGCGTACCCAGTGTGACTTTAAGCCACCGGACCCAGGACTCGAATTGTGGTCGACTACATAACCATAACACCAACTGCTAGTCCCCAATTGCCCTATTTCTGATAGCCATATTTTACCCTTAACTGGAACATATATAAGATGGGAAAAGACATGAAGCTTAAGTGGGTTTATGGTACCTTGACTTATCATTATTATTTTGTATTTTGAATTGTCCTTTTGTTTTTACCTGGAAGATTTTATACACTACATAAGGGATATATTTTTTTTCTATAAAGTGAGAGAACAAATGTAAATGCAGAAATGGAGAATAACTAACATGATGCTAAGTAGTTATGGAAACAGGGGATCTGTAAATTGATTTACTTAAAGCAGTAAGTACCCACCCAGACTGTGAACTATGCCACAAAAGAACTTGAAGTGCCTTACTTCTTGCTCTACCTAATGACGAGGAACATTTGCCACAGAATGATGAATAATGAAATCAGTTATAGCAGAGACTTTCCATTCTTCCAACACCTTCGGTAAAAAGTATATTTTACATTATGCCCCAACACACACATATACGTTGTTTCATGACACAACATCTGTGATACATTCCAAGACTTCCAACAGAGGCCTGAAAGTGTGGATAGTACTAAACACTATATACTGGGTTGTCGGGGAAGTCATGGCACATTTTTGCATAGAAAAATGTCATGTCTTCCCCAAACACTTAATATACTATTTTTTCCCTATATATATATGTCTGATAAACTTTATAAACTATGCAAGATAAGAGGTTAACAACAAAAGCTAATAATAAAACAGAATTATAACAATATACTCTAATAGAACGTATGTGAATTATCTCTCTCTATCCCTCAAAATACTGAAAAAAAAGCCAATGAGTGCTGACAAG
>NW_006159610.1:8446015-8474629 GCF_000334495.1 Tupaia belangeri chinensis | reverse complement strand
GCACGTGTGCGTGCGTGCCCAAGATCCCGAGAGGAGAATGGAGGAGAAGGAATTGCGGCGTAACCATCCCCCCTGGGGGGTGATTTCTCGCTTTCTGTCTCTATGTCTCTCTATCTGTCTGGCGAGCGCACGTGCCCTATAGCAAAAACCTCTCCCCCCTCCCCAAAAAAAAAGGTAAGATGTTTTGTAGACTGGAAACTGCTGGTTGTGAGCTCAGATACTCCAGGCTGAAAGGTTCCAGACACCTGAAGAGGAATTTGATTATCTAAGGCCTCCTCAATCAAGAATGCCTACGAGATGATCACTCCCTCTTGAACCAATCACTGAACTGATCATGCACCTGGGGCCTCTGCCCCTAATTTTGCCCTTAAAAACGCATGTGGGGGGAACCAGCAGTTAGCATAATGGCTATGTCGCTGGACTCCCACGTGGTCGACCGTGGTTCACGTCCTGGACCCGGTGGCTTAGAACTCACGCCAGGTGCGTGTGCGTGCGTGCCCAAGATCCCGAGAGGAGAATGGAGGAGAAGGGATTGCGGCATGACCAACCCCCCTGGGGAGTGATTTCTCGCTTTCTATCTCTCTGTCTCTCTCTGTCTGTCTGGCGAGCGCACGCGCCCTATAGCAAAAACCTCTCCAAAAAAAAAACACATGTGGGGACCATCTGGGGGAGACCGGGTGTTTTCAGCATGAGCTGCCCACTCTCCTTGCTTGGCAATTTGCAATAAAGTTGTACTTTCCTTCATCACACCATGTGCCTATGGCTTGGTTTATATAGTGCTTGGGCGAGCAGACTTGATTTGAGTTCAGTAACATTAGTAGGTTACCATTAGATAAAAAACAAACCAACTAGACAGAAAAACAAAAAGACAAGGTGCAGACCAGCTGGTAGCGTGGTGGTTAAGGTAGCGGGACCTTATGCATAGCAGACTTCATAGTTTGAATCCCAGACCCAACCACCTGAAAAACATGTCACACGTGTGTGCATGCATTCTCAAAATCCCAAGAAGAGAAGAGAGAAGGGATTGAAGGGTGGCCATCACCCCTGGGGAGTGCTTCCTCATTTTCTCTCTCTCTTTCTCCCTCCCTCCTGTGAGGCACATGCTCTATAGCAAACATTAAAAAGAAAAAACAAAGTTAAATTTCTACCAAGAATTCTACTAGCCAAGAAATATTTCTGGACTGCAACAATGCACAGGATACTCTTCACCTACTGTGTAAATTTAACTGTAGTCACTATACCCAAGTTTATAAAGCTGCTTACTATATCATAGGTTAATAACATGTCCAGAATTAACTTGATAAAAGCAAATTCTATAGCATGGATTGCTAAGACATCAAAACACAGTTAAAGGCAAATTCTATGGGAAAAGGGTGTCAACACGCACACAGCTCACTGCTGACTTGCCTTAATTCCAGCGTATATTTATAAACAATTTTTTACAAGAATTATTTAATTTTGGGACCAGCAGTTGGCATAATGGCTATGTCGCTGGGCTCCCACGTGGTCAACTGCCATTCGAGTCCCAGACCCGCTGGCTTAAACTCACGCTGGTGCCAGCACGTTTGCACGTGTGCCTGAGATCCTGAGAATGGAGGAGAAGGGATTGCGGCCTGGCCCTCCCCCCTGGGGGTGATTTCTCGCTTTCTGTCTCTCCGTCTCTTTCTTTCTGGCGAGCACACGTGCCTTATAGCAAACAAAAAACTCCAAAAAAATTGTTTTTAAAATTTTGTTCATTCATTTACTTATTTTAACCTGACCAGAGAGAGACACACATATAGAGGGAAAGTGAGATAACAAGCCACCGGGTCTGGGACCTGTGGTCGGCCATGTGGGCGTGCCCAGCGCCTTCACCACCACGCCACCTGCCGGCCCCTATAAGATTTTGAATAACGCTCAGAAACTAAAAACTAAGTTTTCGCAACCGAACTACCAAGCATTCAGTAAGTATTCCTGCATATAATGCCCATGGGATGTCGCATGCTTCACTCACTAGAGAGTGAACTAGTGTTCCTAACCTCTCTCAAGGGAAGCACTAGAGAGTGTGAACTAGTGTTCCTAACCTCTCTCAAGGGAGTTCTAGGCAACTAATGAGGAGATAAATACAATAAAATGCCGCACCCTTGCTTAATCCCTAAGCTCTCGGACCAGCTGAAGAAACACAAACAAGAGCTCCAAATGGACCCCGTAAGCCAGGCAAGGGTTAGCAAGAAAAGCCTCCTGCAGGCGATCCTGTTAAAGGAGGAGTAGACAGGAGGAAGGGAGGGAGGGCATCCTCTGTGCGTCAAAAAGACTCTTCGGCCCCTGGAGTCAAGCAACGCCCAACAACAGTAAAGGCCTAGGCGGGGTGGGAAGAAAAGGGAAACATAATATGGAAGGAAAAAGAAAATATACTTCATCCTCCTACGGCTCAGCACACGTATCGCCATTACTTCAGAGCTCTGGAGGAGGCTGGGTAGTCGTACTCAACAAAATAAGGCTAGCGAATCCTGCAGGGTCTCCTGGGACCCCCTCGCTCTCCCAACACACCCCCTTTCCAGGGACTCCGCACAGGCGGAGATGCTATTCGCACTGCGCAGGCGCCAGATATGACCTCCGAAGCCGCTAGGAGAGGGAGGCAGTCCTTCCGGGTCGATCAGTAGGACTCCGCTCTAGCCCTCGAGCTTCCGTTTCTCTACTGCTTCCCCTAGTTGCCTCGGGCCCCAGCTTGTAGCCCGCCAGAGGGCGGGCCTTCCGGGAGCGGCGCGTAGAGGAGGAAGGTCGGGGCCAGGTAAGGAGGTGCAGGACGTTGGCGGGAGGGTCTGCTGTGAGGTACGGCCAGCAGCTGTAGAGGCCCTGCGGGGGTCTCCAACCTCGCGGAGTCGCCGAGAGGAGGACGAGTGCTTTCCAGCAGTGGCCGGCCGGGGACTCACGTGTATCACAGTACGGGGCTGTTCCTGTGTGGGTCGGGGAATTTACCAAACCAGGACATCTGCGGCGGTAATTCCCGCTCCGTGCCTCTCTTCCAAATTAGTTAGCAGTACGAGGTTCGGTTTCTCTCACCTGACGGCCTTCAGCACCTTAACTAGGGGGTTGGATGGGGCATGGGGGGACTTGTTACCAGCTTAAGGAAACAGTGTGATGTTTAAGACGAATATCCGCCTGATGCCCTACCGATCAAACGTGGCGCTGTTGCTCCCATCAGGCAGGAGTGAAGGACTCGGGCAGAGAAGGTTGAAGGTGGTTCTTGCTCAACTGGATAAAGTTATTCTATATTCACTGCCATTCAGGCGTCTACAACTCTAATGGGTTCCAGTCTTTAAAAATAACAAAGCATTCCGTTTAAATTGTCGTTCTGTGATAACACGTGTGCAGTGTGAATTCTTTAGGTCCTGATGGTTACTTGGGCAGGCATTGTGCCATGAGTTTTCGATGTCAACTTCACAGCTCTGAGGTAGAATGACTTCCTTCATTGAGATGGGAGGACTGGGGCAAAAAGTAAGTTCCTCCTGCTGAGTTAGTCTCGGTCATGCTGCCCACTGTTACTGAGCCACCGCTTGCAAGAGGTCTCGCCCAGCAAGCAGCTGAGCTGCTTTGTCTCCATCTTAAAACTTGGCCAATTTGTGATTCCGTTTTGGACCTTTACCCTAACTATATTTTTAGGGTCCCTGTCTCCTACTTAACTACGACAAAAATGGCATGGCTGTTAAAGGCAGAGTCAAGAGTCCCACCAGCTTTTCTACTCCCAAGATGGTAATCTCAGACAAGGAGTGGAGTGGTATCTGCGAAACTGGAAAAAGCCCTCTCCGTGGCAACGTTCACACAGACACATACAAGCACATTTCAATACACTTTTTTTTTTTTTTGGAGAGGTTTTTGCTATAGGGCTCATGCGCTTGCCAGAGAGAGACAGAAAGTGAGAAATCACTCTCCAGGGAAATGTCCTTGTTGTAATCCCTCTCCTCCATTCTCCTCTCGGGATTTTGGGCACACGCGCTCACGCACCCAGCGTGAGTTAAGCCCCTGGATCCGGGACTTGAACTGCAGTCAACTACATGGGAGTCCAGTGACATAGCCATTAGGCCATCTGTTGGTCCCTCAATACACAGTTTTACAGTCCCATGGCACTTAAAACACAGAGGCATACCCCAGTTAAAAACCCCTGCACTTAACTTTTCAAAGAGAAAAGGCAAACCTAATCCAGAGCCAGCTATTGAAGTAAAGCTGGCCTATTAGATCAAAGAATCTTACTTTTTTATGCCAAAGTAAATAGGAATTATCTCCTTGTGTGGGCTTAATTTGTTTTGCTCCACACATTTGAGTATAGTCAGCCCTCCACATTTCCAGGTTTCATATCCAGAGATTCAATCAACCACACATTGAAAATATCTGTACAAAATAAAAATTTAAAAGAATACAAATTTATCAAGCAATACTGCGTAATAACTATTCACTTGGCATTTATGTTGTATTAGGTACTGTAACCTCAAGAGTATTTAAAGTACACTGGAGGATGTGCATGGGTTATATGCAAATATTTTGCCATTTTATATACCAGGAAAGTCCAAGGGCCTAATCCCCCAAAGATAGATTTGTTTTTGCTTAGCATTATTATTTTTTTATTTGAGAGAGAGAGAGGAGTGGGTGGAATAGATAGGTACTCTTGATATACTCTCCTCATATCATTTCTTATGCGGCTTCCCAGTTAGGATTACAAGCATGCCACTTCACCTATCAGCCTATTCAGCCTGGTTCAGAATTGAAGGCCTGCTTCCTGTGCACCCCCTAGCCCTGCCCACCCACAGGAGGGCCCTATGACTTCCACCATGTTGGGGTCTGTTTAGCATTATCAGTTCCAGTTAATTTGTCGCCTTTTTTTTTTTTTTTTGGAGAGTTTTTTTGTTTTTTTTGTTTTGTTTTTGTTTTTTTTTTGCTATTGGGCGCGTGCGCTCACCAGACAGACAGAGACAGAAAGCAAGAAATCACCCCTCAAGGGGAATGGCCGCAGCACAATCCCCTTCTCCTCCATTCTCCTCTTGGGATCTTGGGCACACACGCACACGCGCCGGCATGAGTTTTAAGCCACCGGGTCTGGGATGCAAACTGTGGTCGACTACATGGGAGTCCAGCGACATAGCCATTACACTAACTGCTGGTCCCAATTTGTCTTCTTAATACTTTTTTTTGGAAAGGTTTTTGCTCTAGGGCGCATATGCTTGCCAGAAAGACGGAGAGACAGAAAGTGAGAAATCACCTCCCCCAGGGGGGTGGCCATTCCACAATCCCGTCTCCTCTGTTCTCCTCACGGGATCTTGGGCACGCACGCACGCACATGTACCTGGCATGAGTTTAAGTCACCGAGTCCGGGACTCGCACCACAGCCAACTGTATGGGAGTCCAGCGACATAGCCATTATGCCAACTGCTGGTCCCAATACTTCTTTAGTTCACATGTAAAGAAAGGTAACTTTTGTGATTGCTTTGTACCCCAAGGAGTGGTTTCATGTGAATCAAAATCTAATTGAGATGTATAAATTATTTTAATATCATTAGCAGGGTTAGCATTTTTTTTTCTTTTTTTTTTAATAAATATTTTTTAAAGAATTACTTAACTTATTTATTTTTACTTACTTATTTATTTTAATTTGACAAGACACAGAGTGAAAGTGAAAGAGGAAGAGAGAGAAAGAGAAAGTGAGAAAGCAAGTCTCCAGGTCCGGGACTCGAACCGTGGTTGACCATGTGGGAGTCCAGCGCCCTAAACCACCACGCCACCTGCTGGTCCCAGCATTTTTCTTTTTTTTTTTTTTTTTTTTTTTTTTTTTTTTTTTTTTTTTTTTTTTTGCCTTTTTTGGAGAGGTTTTTGCTATAGGTCCCATGCACTCAGCAGACAGACAGAGACAAAGAGACAGCAAGAAATCACCCCCCAGGGGGGATGGCCACGCCGCAGTCCCTTCTCCTCTATTCTCCTCTTGGGATCTTGGGCACGAATGCACACGTGCCCAGTGTGAGTTTTAAGCCACTAGGTCCGGGACTCGAACCGCGGTCGACTACGTGGGAGTCCAGCGACATAGCCATTACACTAACTGCTGGTCCCGCATTTTTCTTTTTTTAATAAAATTGAAAGATGCTTATGGACAGCAAAACCTCTTAGCCTATCTTTAAAATAATAAGAAAAGATAAAGTGTATCAAGCCCCTTTATCATTCTCCATCTGAGACATGTGTCTGCACCTTGGAAGGAGACAACAAAGCAATGTTCATAATTACACTATTTCCAGTTTCCCTGTTTAGCAAGTGGTTCTCTCTTCCTCCGGTAGTAAGGGATTCAGGCTTGAAAGGGCTTATTCCTTTTCTCCATTATAACATTTTTAGAACTTGCATTTTGTGGCATCATCATGCTCCAGTAGATCCTAACGTGACTTCATTACTTACGAGTTAAGTACCCCAGTAATGTGCTACATTCCAGGATGGGCCTGGGAATAACTTAGCACCCTGTGATGGCTGCAGTGACCACTGTCCTAGTGAGTCCCTTCCTCCTTGCTGCCTGTCATGTTACCAAGGTATCTTTCTGTCAGTCTTTGTAAGTTAGGAAGTTAGCCTTAGGAGGAACAGTTCTAACCATATGGAATTTTTTTGCATGATTAAATGAGTGAAGGAATAAACAAATATGTCAGTGTAGAACATGTGAACTCTAAACTTACAAGCGAGTTGAGATTTTTTTCTCTTTTGAAGTTACTATTTACTAGGTGCCACTATCTTACTCATGTTTTTCAAAATAGTTCTGCAAACTTTGTTTTCAGAGAAGGAAACTCAGATTTAGAGAGGATAGGTAACTGTTTTAAGATGACACAGGTAATAAATGAAAACCAGCTCTCAAATCTAGACCTTGCAATTTCATGTATCTTTTTTAAAAAATAAAGTGGTTTGTAATTCAGAACATATTTTCTGAAGCATAAGACCATCCTATAGAATTCTATTTCTGATACCATATTGGTAATTAAGCAAAACAAAACAGTTGATGAAGAAATAGTTTGTGGGACCAGCAGATGGTGTAATAGTTATGTCAGTGGACTCCCACATAGTCGGCCACGGTTCAAGTCCCAGACCCAGTGACTTAAAACTCATGCCAGGTGCATGTATGTGCATGCCCTAGATCCCTAAAGAAGAATGGAGGAGAAGAGATTGTGGATAGCCATCCTCCCAGTGGGGTGGGAGTGGGAGGTGTCTTGCTTTCTGTCTCTCCAGTGAGCACACACATCCTATAGCAAAAATCACTTAAAAAAAAGTTTGTTACTGTTTTTCCACTTATGATAGAACACATGTGCATGCATGGGTCCTGGGGAGAGAGAAGCACCTTTCTCACACCTCTATCCTCTCTCCAGTCCGCCAGCCTTCCAGGACCCTGGGCACATGTGCACATGCCTTGAGTGTTTTCAGGCCCACCAGCCAAGGACTCAAAACTGTGGTTGACATGTGGCTTGCAGCTTCACAGTCCAGCACACCACTGATTGCCACAGAGGTTGGGCCTATTGATTTTTAAAATCTGATGTTTGGGAAGAGATTCAAAGTAGAAGCATGAAAAAAGATAAACCATGCGGGACCAGCAGGTGGCATTGTGGTTAGGGTGCTGGACACTCCCACATGGCCAACCATGGTTTGAGTCCCAGATCTGGTGGATTGCTTTCCCTCCTTCCCTCTTCTCTCTCTCTCTGTCTCTGGTCAAATTAAAATAAATGAATAAATAAGTAAAACTGAATAATTCTTAAAAAAAAAAAAAAAAGATAAAGCATATAAAAAATTTGGGGAGTTTCTGAAGGTGACATCTAGACATTTATAAGGCCTTTAGGGGTTTATGGCACTGATGTTTTACTATTTTTTGTTTATGCATTAAATTGCTTATGACTTTTTTTCTCTTTGATAAAAATTTAATAAATAGTTGTAATACCAGCCTCTACCCTTTGCATCCACCTTATGGAACAAGAGCCAGGAGAGAAGTGGATGGAAAAAGAGTAAGATCAAGGCTTATAGTTGATCCCCAGGTAGGGATTCGGCAGTAGACCTTGAGTCTAATTGTAGAACTTGGGAGCCCCTGGGTCCAACTGTTCTCCCAGTGCTGGCCTTCAGGTGGCACTATTGGCCCAAAAGTACCTGGTTGGCCTTCAAAATGGTAGATTGAGCTTGATGTTCTGCAGTTGCTTTGAGGTCAACTTCTGTACTTTTAATAGATTTTTGAAATGGACATTAAAATAGAATTTGTTTGCTTTCTTACAAAAGCTGTTTTGAAACTTACTTCACACCATTTCCTGTTCATGAGCAGGTTTTGGTATATCTCTCCCACTGGTTTTTCAAGATAGGTTTATGCTTTACTGTCTACTTCTGTGCAATGAAGGTACACAGTGAGGGTGGGGAGGAAATTACTAACAGTCACAAGTATATAAAAGGGTGGAATAGGTTATGGAATGTATACCACAATCGAGTAAAAAGTGTCATTGACAATTCAATATATATATTTAAAAAAAAAAAAACAGGCAACAACAGATAGTAGAACTATTATCAGATGTGCATAAAATAATGTAATATTTTGTGCTGAATAAGATGAATATGTATATATCCTTGATTTGATTATTTCACACCATATGCATGCTTGAAAAACCATGCCATACCCTACAAAGATGTATAATAATTATATGTAAACCAGAAATTATCATTTTTAAAAATTCAAAAAGGGACAGGTTTATGCCTTTTTTTGTTTGTAGATCAGTTCCTTTTTATCCCAGTTGAACTATCCCCCATATAGTCTGTTAGTCTGCACAGTCTCATCTACATTTCACATAAATTGGCATATTCTGCCAGCAGTAATTCCTATATCAGATCTAGCATGGGATGAGATGATTATTCCACCTGTAGCATTCTTGATCGTTGTGTAGACTCATATAGTTGTGTGTGTGTGTGTGTTTTTTTTAATTTCTATTAGCTATAATTTTTGCAAACCATGGATATCATTCTTATACCTATTTCAACATCATATACTGGTGCAGTCAAATGTTCTACCCTAAGTATACCCTCTCTGCCATAACATTCTGTGCCTTTCAAGAAAAAGTTAGTTTTGGGACCAGCAGTTAGCGTAATGGCTATGTCGCTGGACTCCCATGTAGTCGACCGCGGTTCAAGTCCCGGACCTGGTGGCTTAAAACTCATACCAGGGGCGTGGGCTTGCGTGTCCAAGATCCTAAGAGGAGAATGGAGGAGAAGGGAATGTGGTGTGGCCATCCCCCCGGGGGGTGATTTCTCACTTTTTGTCTCTCTGTATGTCTGGGGAGTGCACACGCCCTGTAGCAAAAACCACTCAAAAAAAAAAGAAAAGAAAAAGTTAGTTTTCAGCTAATAAGAACTTAGCTAGTTTGCATTAAGGCAGAACATTTGAGATGGAAGATAAGACAAAGTAACATCACAATTCATAAGTGCCTTCTACTCAGTAATAAAATGAATCTTGTGAGCTGTTGAGTTTATTTTTATAGGACTACTATCTGTTTGTTTTTCCCAAATGGCTTCAGTCTCCAGGCAAAATTCAGTAACCAAGAGGCCAAATGACCTCATACTCATTAGCAGTTTTCAGAGCCATCTGGAGCCCTAGAGGAGAACAGTGTTCAAAGGACTGATAATAAAGACAACGACATAATTATTTCTCTGCCATGATTACACTTTAAGATGGCAAGCAGTCAGCATATTTTGCAGATTGCTTAGGTGGATGTTTTCTGAAGGTATTATAATAATAATCTCATGGTAGGATAACTTGTTTGCCTGTCTTCCTCCAGTCTGCAAACAGGTAAACTGACTCTTGGTAAATAACCTGTAGAGAGACAAAATAGTCCATTGTTAAAAGGGCAGTATACTAAAGAAATAATAGCACATGAGCACTAAATGTATAAATTGCAAATGTCAAACCTGGAAAAGAAATAGCCATTTGGACTGTGTATTTCTTGACTTCAAGGCATGCCCTGCCAACAGTTGTACACTGATTCATGTATGGCTTGCTGTGTTTTCATTTTCTAAAGTTTTCATTAAATAATCTTGGATTTTTTTTTATACTAACCTATTTGTCTTCTAATTTTCTAGAAGGACTCTCGCACTTTGCTGCTCAAGAAATGTCTTCACTTTCGGAATATGCCTTGCGCATGAGTCGTCTGAGTGCCCGGCTATTTGGGGAAGTTGCCAGGCCTACTGATTCCAAATCCATGAAAGTGGTGAAACTGTTCAGCGAACAACCTTTGGCCAAAAGGAAGGAGACTTACGATTGGTATCCAAATCACAATACCTATTTTGCACTCATGGGGACACTTCGTTTTCTCGGACTCTACAGGTGATGACGAAACAACAAAAAAGGAGGACCTGTGAAAGATTTATTTTTTAGTAGAGCAGAAAAGGAAAAAATTAGCCTATATGTATAGTTTTGTTTTTCTTGTAATAGAGTCCAAGTAGTTAAAAAGATAGTTTGCAGGAGAAAGGCTTCTTTCAAAATAGCCATAATGAGAAAACCTGGGGGAAGGGGGATCCCATAGACACACTTGTTGTTAGACTTATTTTACTTATGTCTAAAATGTAACTAAGGTTGAACAGTTGAGCTATAGAGAGAGGTTTAACTATTCATTAATCTAAGAGCATTCTAAAAAGGATTCAGAGAAAAACTGGTCCAAATGCAGTGGAAGAAAACCCAGGAACCCAGAGTTGCCAGGGCAGCAGGCTCTTGTTCTTCGATGAACAGCCCTGCCCACCCCGGTCTCCTGCTCAGCTGCTATACAGAGTCTTCTTTCCCTTCTGGTGGCCATTTTGTTCTTATTTCCTTGCACTCTCTTCTGGAATTTTTATTTTGTACTCCAGTATATTCATTTGGCCTAAAGAAACTATAGTTCACCTTTCAGGTTAATATCATAAATTGCATCGGCTTTTTTTTTTTTTTTTTTTTTTTTTTTTGATTTTTTCCCTAGGGCACGGGCCCCCACTTGAAAAGGGCACGTGCACTCACTGGAAAGACAGAGAGATAGAAAGTGAGAAATCACAGGAGGGATGGCCATTCTGCATTCCCTTCTCCTCCATTCTCTTCGGGATCTTGGGCACGTACAAACATGCACCGGACTTGAACCGCAGTCGACTACGTGGGAGTCCAGCAACATAACCGTTACACCATCTGCTGGTCCCGCAGGCTCTTAACACTATGTATTTGTATGTTTGCGTGTGTCCAGGAAGTGGGTGCTTAGGACTATATAGCTCTCTGGAAAGAAGAAAGATCAAATATATGGTCATTTTCTTTAAATTTTTTTGAACTACACATTAATACATGCTCATTACAAAAAAATCAAAGTGCCTAATGGTATGAATTTAAAATGCCAACCACTATTTAAAATTGAATATGTTTTCATTGGCTTTATCGTTGGTCAACAATGTAAAAATTATTTGAGATCATTCATTTCAAATGCAATAAAGTTAATACCACGGTAGACATCCCAGGTAACTAAGGGTTGGTACATTAGTTTATTCAACAGAGTTTGGTTTGGTTTGGTTTTTGATTTTTGTTTTAAGATTTTTGCCATAGGGTGCGTGTACTTGCTGTAGAGAGAGGGAAAGTAAGAATTCATCCCCCCAGAGGGGTGGCCATGCTGCATTTGCTTCTCCTCCATTCTCCTCTTGGCATTTTGGGCACACATGCATGTGTGCGTGGCATGTTTTTCAAGGTACCAGGGTCTGGGACTACAACCCTGCAGTTGGCCATGTCTACGTGTCTAGCACTTTACCCACCACACCACCTGCTGGTCCCTCCAACAGATAATTATTAAGTACCTACAGGCACTTAAGATGAGTAGTAAGGGAACAGCAGTGAACAAAGTGGAATGGATTTTATTCACTAATGTAACAGAGATTATAATCCATGATATACTTTGAATGTGTCAAGTTGCTTTGGGACTATCTCCCTTGCCATTAGTCTAAGCTCATAAAATAAAAGCTAATTTTATTTTTACCTCAAATAAAACATTGAAAAGCAGATCCCCTGAGCAGAAGATTATAACCTATAACAAAATCACATTAAGCTATTTTATTTACCTATTTGCTGTTGCTCTCCATTTGTTTGAAAACTAAAGACTTGATTCTATTTGGGGACAAGGAAAAAATACTTAGTTATCTATTGATAGCAAAATTATTTGTAGGTATTCAGTCACTAGTCACGGTAAAGGGTACCTCCAATGATAGGCCTCCTAAGGCATTAGGTTGAGACAGAACTAGACAGTCTCCAGTAACAAAAACATTATTCAAAGACCTATAAAAGAGGGAGGGAAGCGCAGGGCCTCAAAATAATGATTCAGTAAACAAGATGCTTGGGTACTTATATCATCAGAGACAAAGCACCCTGCATTTTTTAGAATTTTCTTTCTATCTGAGGGTTGATGAGGATGGGAGAAGAGAGGAAGAAAAGGAAAAACATGGTAAATAAGTAAATGATGTGATATGTTACAAAGTTGAGCTATGGAAAACAATAGAGTTGGCTGAACAGGAACCAGAATGCTGTGGGCAGGAAGAAGCCAGGTTACCGTATTAACCAGCAAGCACATCAGGGTCAGCCTCATTGAGGAGAAGCCGTTTAAGCAGAGGCTTAAAAGTGGTGAGTGAGCCACAGGGACCTGGGGAAGAACTTGTGAGGAAGAGGCCACAGCAGAGCCAAGGCCTCAAGGCAGAAATGGATCTAGTCTGTTCCAGGAGTCATGCAAATCTCGGGAGGCAACCCTTGCTCTAGGTGAAATGGCGAGATATTTGCAGGGTGAACAGGAGTGACATGATCTGACATGTATTTTGTTTTTTAAGATTTTTTTTTTTTTTTTTTTTTGCCATAGGGTGTGTGCATTCACCCAGAGACAAACAGAGACAGCAGAACATTTAGAAATCACCCCCCAAGGGGGATAGCCATGCTCGATCCCTTCTCTAGTCTCTCGGGATTTGGTGCATGCACACATAGGAGTCCAGCGTGATTTTCAAGCTGCAGGTCTGGTACTCCAACCGTGGATTGCCATGTGGTATTCCAACACCTTAACCGCCACTTCAAATGCTGCCTTTGACATGTATTTTAAAGAATTACTTGGGGCTGGCAGGTGGTGTGATGCACTGGATTCCCTGGATAGGGGTACTGGATTCCCACATTGCCAACTACAGTTTGAATCCTGGACCTGGCTGCTTGCTTTTTCACTTTCCTTTTCTCTCTCTCTGTCTGGTCAAATTAAAAAATAATAATAACAAATGGAAATAAGTAAATCTTCAAAAAAAAATTTACTCTGGCTGTTCTGTTGAGAATTTAAGGGAATTTATAGCTAAGTCCAGAGGTCTGTTGTATAATCTCCATGTTCATCATATGAAACGTTGAACTCTATATAAAACCTGTCTATTTTAAAAACCTAAAGAGTCAAGAATTGGGCCCAGCACATCCCTCTCTTACATTTAATTTATTACAGCATTACCTATACTTCACTGATGATGAAAAATTAAAGGATAGAGAGGTGAGATCACTTATCCGAGGTCACGGAGCTTATAAACAATGGAACTATGATTTGAACCCAGGCTCAGGTGGGTTTCAGAATTCACATGTTAAATGCTATATCATTCTCTGGATATTTGATCTTAAGGTTTAGATATTAATGTTTATTTCTTCCATGAGGGAGAGAGAGAACCCCCCAACAGGGTTCCAATGTCGTGGTCCACCCCCAGCCAGCTTCCAATCATGGGCAAGTTTGTGCCCAGCAACGTAGGGAGGTCTCCAGACATGAACCAGGAACCTTGCCATGTAGTATTGTCTTGCAGAGTAACATATTTTATCACTATGCCACCATCTTCCCCAGTATCTGTCTTTCGGTTTGGCTTCCTTCTGCCTGAGACTTTCCCCAACAGCCTTTGAGTGTGAATTATCTACTGCCCTTAAGGCAGCTTCCTCCCTCTCTCCCCATTTTAGTGGCTGCTAACTCCTGGGTGGGCAGGGTCTCTGTGTAGCTGCTGACACTTATACTTTCTACTCCCCTCAGTGTTTAGTCTTTGCTTTTTTTAGAGAAATTGGGGGTAACTACTAGTGTTAGATGGTAATTACATGGGTTTATATGGGCTGGCCTGGGAATTTAACTGGAGTTTGTAGCATTGTCTCTGTAAAGAGAAACTGACTTATGGATGAACTTTTGGAACACACTCCATCTGTATGGTGGGGAACTCCTGCACTTTCTGTTCGCTAAGCATGTGCCCTATAAAAATAAAGGATCAGGGGACCCGCAGGTGGCGTGGTGGTTAAGGTGCTGGATGCTCCCACATGGCCGACCACGGTTCGAGTCCCAGACCTGGTGGCTTCCTTTCTCACTTTCCCTCTCTTTCCTCCTCTGTGTCTCTCTCTGGTCAAAAAAATAAATGAGTGAATAAATAAAATTAAATAAATTTATAAAAAAAGAGAAAGCTTCATTTAAAGAAATCAGTAATTAGAACCACCCAGGAGGACAGTGCTAGATGGGTTTTTTTTCCCATTCTGGCCAAAATAACTTGTTAATTATTTCTTCTTTCGTCATTCAGAGATGAGCATCAAGATTTTAAGGATGAGCAAATGCGTTTAAAGAAGCTTCGTGGAAAGGGGAAACCACGGAAAGGAGAAGGGAAAAGAGCAACGAAAAAGAAATAGTGTCAGCCCATCAAGAGAGGACATTTCCTCAGTGACTGAGAAGAAGGTGCATTTATGGTTCTTCACATGTTGGAGGAATGGCCTCTTCCTAAATGAAGGCCGTTTGGAGAAACATAGTCATCTACGTGTTGAAGTCTCATCCAGTTAAATTGTAACTGGTTTCTTGAACACATTCTAATTTTGCAAAATTATTTTATTTTTGGATCTATTATCTGAGGTTTACCTAATTCTCTAGTGAAATTAATACATTATTGTTTAATGACTTGTTTGGAGTAGGGACGGGATATCGGAGTGGAGGAGAACCCTTATTAAATGACTGTCTGGTAGTTTCCTCATTACTCTTTGCTTGTTTGCCCTCTTACTCAGCCTGAAATTTCTTTTATCTCTGGCCATTCCGTCATGGTCTCCACCACCAAGCTCACAAACTTCATGTGCCTCTTTACCTACTGTCTTATAAGATAAATGTATGGGATAAAAGGCTGGACCAGGAAAGAATTTTGAAAAGCTACTGTATACAAGGTATTGGGGGGCCTACAAGAGGAATAGTCCCTGCTTAATGGAACTTTCAATTTTGTGGGAAAGATTAATGTTATATAATTATGTAAGACTGTATTAAATGCTACAAAAGAAAAAGCCAAACTTCTATGAGAGAATGGATGGACGGATAGAGAGATCCAGACAAATAGCCAGAGGCCCAAATCTCATTAGGGAGTTTAAAGAATGCCTCCCCTAAGAAATATTTAAGCTGAGCCCTAAGGGGTAAAGAAGAGTTAGCCATAGGAAAATGGTGAGAAAAGCATTTGAGGCAGAGAACACCATTGGCAAAGCTCTAAAGTGAGAAATTGTCCCATTCAAAGAACTAAAAATGGACCACTGATTGGTACATGATTGGCCATGAAGAAACAAGCCAGAATATGAACGGCTCTACAAGTTCTCAAAAAAAAAAACTTAGACTTAACTCAAGGTCAAAGTATATAAGATAGTATTTTAAGGTAAAAGTTTTTTTTTTTCTTACTGTGGTTAAAAAATATATAACAAAATTTAACATTTAAGTGTACAAAGCAGTAGTGTTAATTATATGCACATTGTTGTGCTAAAGTACTTTTTAACCCATTTCTACCTCTCTCGGGCAAGGAGAGCAAAGTGCATAGGCAAGTGTATGTATAGCGGCTACTTGAGCTACAATTTTCTTTTCCTACAACACTGAATGATTCATGAACTAGTAAGACTCTCAGTACATATGTTTAGACAAATGATATTTTTAAAGATGCATAATCCAGATGGTATGGCTAAGGCCTATTTTATAGTCTGTTTAAAAAAAAAAAAGGAAAAAAGCTACCTAAAATTGGATGATTTGTATCTGATAGAAGTGAATTCAACAGAAGGCTGAGAATCCATTCATTTAGAACTTTACTGAGCACCTGCCACGTGGCAGTTGTAAAGGATACAGAGACAAATAGATGAAGTCCTTTAGATTGTGTGAACGAGAACGGGTATGTTGTGAAGTGTTGGCAAGATCTCAGGAGTTTGCTTAGACTCAGGCAAATGCCCTGTTACTCTTGGCTGATGCAGCTGAGCCAGGTGTAGGTGGATGTGGTGCTGGGAAACAACTCACGGCCTGAACCAGTGTAACTAAGTAGATGTTCTGAATTACATGATTTCCAATATTTGGAGGACTGAATGTAAGAGGAACTTAGAATTAGCTTAGTCTTTTTTCTTCTTCTTTTGGAGAGGTTTTTGCTCTAGGGCACATGCACTCGCCACAGAGAGACAGAGAGACAGAAAGTGAGAAATCACCCCCCGGGGGGGGGATGGCCACACCACAATCCCTTCTCCATTCTCCTCTCAGGATCTTGGGCACTAACGCACATGCGCCTGGCGGGAGTTTAAGCCGCCAGGTCCGGGACTTGAACCATGGTCAACTACATGGAAGTCCAGCGACACAGCCATTATGCTAACTGCTGGTCCCAGGTTAGATTTTTTTTAAGTGACGAAATCAGTGTCTTGGTTAGCTGATAAAGAGCTTCCACAGGATTCATACCTGAGCTTGCACTGAGCATTAGCAAGTTAGTGGGGAAGTTTGTAGACAACCCAACAATAAGGGTGTGCCACTGCTCTGTGCTGAAAATCAGAAACAAGCTAAAATTCATTTGTACATAACTGTACCCTCAAACCAAAGGTTAAACACGGCGTAACTCCAAACCTGCACTGAAGTGCAAGGACCAGCTGGAGAGCGGGGTAAGTTGACTCTTGATGCCATGGAAGGTGATACATTTCAGGACACCAGGGACCAAAGGTACAAACGAAGATGAGTGCAATCAGAAAAAAAATTAACTCCACTTTGGGGCTAGTCATATTGTTTAATTGGATTTCTGGCCAAAACCTAAACTATTTATGTTTTCCCTCCAATGTTTGGAGTTTAGTGTGCATGGAGGATTTTGCCCTTGATTTTAGTATAGCATAGTAAAAGGACAGTTTTGCATTCAAAAGTCATGGGTTTGTGACAGTTTACTTACTGATGGGATGACCTTAAGTCACTTACCTTCTCTAAACCTCTTTCATGCTCTCTAAAATCATGATGTTAAATATTAAAGTATGTTTGAAAAGAACTATGTTGATAGAACTATGCTGATAGTGCTTTGTGTGACTAGTTAGAATATGTCTGACCAACAGATTTTTCCAAGTCAATTTTAGCAGACAAATAATCTGCTAAAAATATAAAGTGCTCAGGGTCAGCAGTTGGCATGGTAGATAAGGCATTTGGACTTCCACATGACTGACTATAGTTTGAGTCCCAAACCTGGTGGCATGAAAATCATGCCGTGTGTGTGTTTATGCCTAAGGTTCTCCACATTTACAGGCAGTGTGGTAAGTTCAGAAGAGGATATAAGTTAGAGATATGTTTTCTTATGTAATTACGGGTTGCAGTTTGTTTTGTTTTGTTTTGTTTTTGAGATTTTTGCTACAGGGCACATGTACTTACTGGAGAGACGGAGATAGAAAGTGAGAAATCACCCCTAGGGGGGATGGCCATACCAAGATCCTTCTCCATTCTCCTCTCAGGACTTTGGGCACACACACAAACATGCTAGTGTGAGTTACAAGTCTCCGGGTCCAGGACTCGAGACAGGTCAAGTACTTGGGAGTCAAGTGATGTAACTTATGCCATGTGCTGGGTGGGTCCCAGGAAAAACATCTTTAATCTGCCAACTGTATCTTCATGGCCCTATTTCTTAAGCAGTCAAGAAAAGTTTGAAAGAAGTCTTTTTTTTTTTTTCATTAAAACAAAAAAGAAGTAGAAGAAGAAAAGCTGGCATAAGGGAGGCTGGCCCCATAATACAGTGGTTAAGCACAGTGCAGAGGGCAACAGAAATACTTTTTGTTGTTATTAGCAGAGGGCATGTGCATCCATCATGGGGGGGGCGGGGGTGGATAATGGCACCCTCTAATGGCTTATGATCGTATGGCCGTCATTTCTCTTCCATTTCTTCATCTTGTTGGGATTGGGGCATGCATGCACACATGCCTGGTACGTTTTTCAAGTCATTGGGACCAGAATTCATACTGGTCAACCATGTGGGATTTGGCTCCCTTAACCACTAGGCTTTGGAGCCAGCTCTAAAACTGAAAAATTGTTTTATTAGAGAGATTTTTGCTATAGGGCATTTGTGCTCACCAGAGAGACAGAGACGGAAAGTGAGAATTCACTCCCCAGGTGGGATGGCCATGCCACAATCCTTTCTCCATTCTCCTCAGAACTTGGGACATGGGTGCACAGGCACCCAGTGTGAGTTTTAAGCTTCCAGGTCCAGTACTCGAACCACGGTCAACTACATGGGAGTCATAACCAATACACCATCTGCTGTTCCCAAACTAAAATGTTTTTTGAATTACATTAAGGCAGCAAAACAGGGAATCTGGCAATATCAGGTTTATAGTAAAGTACAAGCTAGAGTTTAACCCATGTAAATTTGAAGATCTTTTTCATTTACTTAAGGAAACATGTTTTCTGAGAGGACAGATTTATTCATGGAGAGTTTTTTGTGTCCTGGTACAGAAGACATGAGCTCCTTCTAAGATTGTTTTATTAAGCACCAATCCAAATTGGTGCTTAGCACAGAATCATCTTTCCAAAGGAGTCATGAAACTGTTGCCTGGCCCACTGAATTTAAATGAAAACAGCATGCTAAACAGAAACTGAAGGCTTGGGGCCAGCTCTGTGGTGCAGCTGTAATGTGTTGCTTGACAGAACCCAGATCCCACATGGTGGCTGTGGTTCAGATCCCCAGTCCAGTCAGCCAGAAACACACAAGGCATGCACGCAAATGCCCAAGATCCAACAGACTGGAGGACTTAAGGAAAAGGATGGCAGTGTGACCAGACCCTGTGGTGGATCTCATCTCTCTCACATGCTCACTAACGTGTGTATACAAACACTTATCATGAATAAGTAGGGGAGAGGGAGGGAACACTTAAAGTCTTAGAAAGGATACTGGTTCATTTAAAGAGACCTTCAGTCTGAAAATATCTGAGAACTGGTCAATGCACTAAGCACCAAGCTAGTGAAAGACTAGTTAATATGAATATTTAATAAAGGAATTAGAGAGGAGAGGTCAATGGGGTTTGTACCATGAACAAATTGTCAAGTGAAAGCAGTAAATGCAAGCAATGTCAACATTTACAGAGCACTTACCACATGCTGGGTATTGTGCTTTGTAGGCCATGTTTTATACACAGTAAGTATCCCCGTTTTACAGATGAAGGGACTGAGGCTTAGATCTGAGGCTTAGATCATATGCCTATCATAAAATTGTATGTGTCTAGACAGGTTCTTAATTCTAGCTGCCAACTCCAAAGCCTGTACCTCACCACACACCCTTGAATATGGTATTTTCACGAGCAGAGAAAGAGTTAAAGCAAAAGCATGAGCAAAGACTAACAAGCAACCATAAAAACTGGTTGGTGAGAGCTACGATGGGCACAGCCTGGCAACCTCAGAATCATAAACTGAATGAACCAAGACTAGGGCCTTGAGTTCCCAGTGTCCTTTTATGACCTGATGATGTAGCTCTGATCTCTTTAAATCTGAGGATTATTATAACAATGCCTGTCATTTGTTGTGTGTTTTACCACTTACTGGGCACTCTGCCTAACTGCAAATTATATCACTTAATCTCTACGGCAGCCCGGTGAGGTTATCCCCCCCCCCATTTTATATATGAACTTAAGTTTAGACTGTAGCTCTCAATTTGGGCTATGCATAAGAAACACTCAGAGGTTAAAAGTTCCCTGACTCTGGTCCCATTCTAAACCAGCTGGAATTGCAGCAGACAGGGAGAAGTAGCATAGACATTGACTTTCTTCTTTATTCATGATAATGTGCATGAGCTCACAAGTGAGGGCGAGGATGAGAATCACCCTCCACAGGGTCTGGTCATTCCATGATCCCCTTTCTCCAATCTCCTCTCCCATTGGATCTTGGTCACTCTTACACATGCTATACATGTTTCAGGTAGACTGAGGCAGCATTTGTGGTCGCTATGTGAAATCTGACTTCTTTTTTTTTTTTAGAATTATTTATTATAATTGTTTTTTTTAAAAAATCTGTTATAGGGCATATGAACTCACCAGAGAGAGACAAACTGTGATTAGCCCCGTGGGAGTCCAGCACCCCAACCACCACGCCATCACTGGCCCCGAGATCTGACTTCTTTTGAGCAATGGGTCACCACTGTGCCATGGAGCCTGCTGGCTGGCTTTCAAATTCCTGTACAAAGCTTCTTCAAAAAGGGATTCAATGAACCATCATTCCAAGTCATCCCAGAAGGCTTTGGAAAAGGGTATTGAAATCTTGACTAACATGCCTCAACCTGTGGAACTTAGTAACAGAGAAACTCTTAAGTGGTTCCACCACTTTGTTGAACCCAAGGAGCCAAAGGTTGTCTCTCAATATTCAAGTCTGCTTTCTCCAATGAGTGTAAATGTGATGAAAATGATCAAACCAGCCACAGCTACTATAGATCTTAGAGAAATTTGATGGGACTACTGGTGACTGACTTAATGAAAGGGTTACTTCTCACTCCGAAAGTGGCAAATTCTAGCATAAACAAAGTTTAAAAGATTAAAATCAGGCATATTCCATTGTATTTATCTGCTCCTAAAACAGAAGTGAATAATCAAACCATTTTTGACCTGTACAGATGGACCAAGTGCCATGAGAGGATAGTCATTATATTCTAAATTTAGTGCAGCAAATTTAAAAAGTGGGATATAATGTCCTTCTCATACAGAAGGATTCTATGTGATGCCCCCAGTAAACTTGCATTACATTTTCTGGAAAAAAAAAGATTATATATATATATATATATACACACACACACACATACACACATACATATATAGTGGCTAAGGATATTAAAAGGGGAGACATTAAATTCATTTGTAAGACAACTGGAATCAAGCCAGTTGCTCTTATTAACCAATTCACACTAACATGCTGGGTTCTGCTGAGTTAGCTGAGGAGGTCGATTTAAATGGTTCTGGCAAACTGCTCAAGATTACAGGCTGTGCAAGCCCTGGAAAAACACATAAAATTGTTCGTAGTTCTAACAAAACGGGGATTGAAGAAATGAGCCCTCCATTCATGCTGTCCTATGTGTTCTTTGCTGTTTAGTGAGGAGAGCTCTTATTACAGGAGGTCATACTCCAGAAATAAAATTGGCCCTACAGTTAACTGAATATTTGTGAACATTGAGTGGTATGGAATCCTACTGTGTCATGTTTAGCAGATGCTATCGAGGTCATTTTATCTACACCAGTTGAAAATGCTGGCCTGAATCCCATTTCTACAGCAACAGAACTAAGAAATTAGCATAGGCAATAAGAAAAAACTACCAACATTAATATCAAAATGGTTTTACTTCCAGCACTTGAGAAATTGGCAATTGAGCTTTTGTTGATTTTAGTCAGTACTCTGACCCCAGCAAATGAAACCATCAGGAACACTCTAAAAATTGATGATATAGTAAACATGCAATAATCTGAATAACAGTGACTGGCACTATCTTGGCCACTAATAGTGTGGCTGAAGTTGAAAAAGATTACCTTGGTGTTCCTTGTTATTCAGAAGATTATCACTTCTTGGCATTTGCTTAAAATTGTATTAACACAAGTTGGTGAAAATACTAAATATTTGACTTACAAAAAAGATGAAAAAAGATGTGGCTTACATTTAATTTACATAATTTATTTTATAATTTCTATCAACATTTCAACAGACATTTTTGGAATATGATAAAAATGATTAAAAATTTCAATATCCACTTGGAAAAATAAATAGTGAACACAAAAGAGGCCTTGAAATGCAGGAATAGTGTGGGAACCCATTTCAGATTTTGAAACTTTAAAATTGATTTTTAAATGCCAATATTGGTTTTCTTAGAGACCACCCATGTAGATCCACGTTCATACTGGTATTATTCTCAGTAGACAAAATAAAAGCAACCCAAGTGTTTCTTGATTGATGAACAGATAAGCAAAATGTGATATAAACATAAAATGGAATATTATTCAGTCCTTGAAAGGAAGGAAATTATAATACATGTTACAACCTGAATAGACCTTGAGGATATTAGGATAAGTGAAATAAGCTAGTCACAAAAAGATAGTATGATTCCTCTTATATGCAGTACCTAGAGTTGTCTCATTCATGGACAAGAAGTAACATGGTGGTGTCAGGTGTGGAGAGAGGGTGAAAGAGAGTTAAGTGGGGAGTTAATTAAAGGGTATTGAGTTTGGTTTTGCAAGATAAAAAAAGTATATATATTTTATACATAATAGTTTCTTCATACAATTTATGAATAATCAGAAATACTTAAATTGTGTGCATGCCCAAAACTTTCTCATTCATAGTGATACTCTATTAGTTGAGGATCTCCATGAAAACAGAATCAATAGCATATATATGTATGTGTGTATATATATATATATATATATATACACACACACACACACACACACACACACATATATAAATATAAATAAAGAATTGACTTACACAAATATGGAGGTTGAGAAGTCCCACGATCTGCGATCTGCTGTCTGCTAATTGGAAACCCAGTATTGTGATTCACTCTGAGTCTGATGTCCTGAAAATTAGGGGAGATGATGGTATAAATCCCAGACTGATAGTAAGAGAAGATGAGATATCTCAGTCAGGCAAAAAGGAGACCAAATTCCTCCTTTCTCTACTTTTTGTTCTATTCAAGCCCTCAATGGATTTGATGGTGCCCACTCTCATTGGGAAGAGAAGTCCGCTTTACTGGGTCTGCTGACCCAAATGCTAATCTCATCCAATAATACCCTCACACACACCCAGAAACTGTGAGCTAAGTATCTGGGTACTCTATGACCCAGTCAAGCTGATCCATTAAAAAGTACACATTCTTCTCATGGCTATCACTGCCCACGAGAAGGAAGGAAATACAGAACAGCTTGGTGAAGCTGCATGGGGCACAGGAGAGCAAGCTCTATCCTGCAGGGATATGAGATGCTGTGAGCTACACAATACCTCAGCCTAAGCAGCTTCTCCCAGAAAGGCTCTAGCCACAGGCAACTAGAAGAATCATTTATGTTTCTAGGGCAAATGGCCCGAGTCTGACTGAAGCCTAGAAGACTAGAGCTCTTGGGACTTCAGAGATCACTTAATACCTTAGAAGAGGAGGACATGACATTAGTAGCTTGGGGGCATACAATGAACCTGGAATTAGAAATTAAGAAAGAGGTGTACAAGAGATAAAATTAAGCTCAGGGACCAGCAGATGGCATAATGGTTACATCGCTAGACTCCCACATGGTAGACTGCAGTTCAAGTCCTGGACCCAGTGGCTTAAAACTCACACCAAGTGCATGTGCATGTGTACCCAAAATTCCAAGAGGAGAACGGAGGAGAAGGGATTGCAATGTGCCCATCCACCTGGGAAGGTGATTTCTTGCTTTCTGTCTGCCTCTCTCTGGCAAGCACACATACCCTATAGTGAAAATCTCTCTAAAAAAAGAAAAGATCAAGCTCAGAGATTGGGAGTGTAAGGAAAAGCCAGAAAGGACAGGAAGGAAGCAAAAGCCAAGTAGGTAGAGCCCAATCAGGTGATAGAATCTAGTCTAAATGTCATAAATTAGTAGCCCATAGTTCATACGTGGCCGATGAACATGATTTGTCTGGCCTACACAATATTTTTAGAAAACATAAATTAAATAATATTTTTAGTTAAGAGATTTTATATCAAAGCCCAGATACTCATCAAGAAAGAAAAATAGGGACCAGCAGTAATGGCTATGTCACTGGACTCCCACGTAGTCGACCGCGGTTCGCGTCCGGGACCGGGTGGCTTAAAACTCAGCCGGGCGCATGTGCGTGCGTGCCTAAGATCTCGAGAGGAGAATGGAGGAGAAGGGATTGCGGCGTGACTATCCCCCCTGGGGGGTGATTTCTTGCTTTCTGTCTCTTTGTCTCTCCGTCTGGCAAGTGCACGTGCCCTATAGCAAAAAGAAATAAAAAAAAGAAAAGTGCAAAAGTCATTTATATCTGCAACCCTAGATCTATATGGCTGCCTCTTGAGAGAATTTGAACTTTCTAGTCCCTCCAGGACAGAGAAGCCTGTGTCTACCCCCGCTGTTTCCCTACCTGCTTCTCTTGATTTCTGTCACCTTCCTGGCTTTCCTGTAGACTTACTTCTCAGTCTACAGACTTATCTCAGAATCTCATTGAAAGAGCCAAACCTATGCGACAGCCCAGATTGGAGCAAACCCCGGAAAGGCACTGTCTGTCCCTTGCCTGAGTTTGAATCAGCCTGCTTAGTGTCAAAGGAGCTGGGCTTACAAGGGATTAAACTCTAAAGCCCTCAATGTTACCAAGCACCCAAGTTCCAGTAGAAATTCCCACTATCCCTACCAATGGAAACTAAGAAAAAATAGGAAACACGCTCTAAGGAAGAGACTCACAGGCCTTAAAGGTTTCTACTCTTTCTATCATGAGTTCTCTAAGCACAAACATGTGATTTATGCCTCTCTGTTCCCTGACATTTTGTGACAGGTTAAAAGAAAAAAATGTTGATACAATGAGATTCAGTGGGTTTTGAACAGATGAAATTAACACATTTGTGAGGGTTAGGGGCAGAGGTAAGAGCGAAAGAGGACTCGATGTTAGGAGAGACAGATGATCAACAGCTTTGCGATATTCTTTCTTTCAATGTAAATGTGCATTTTGCCTGCTTTGGCAGCAAATGCAGGTAGGAACACCTGGCTCTGGAGCATAAGCGTCTACTGGGAATGGCATCTGGCCTCTGTGATCAACAACTATAGAACAGAGCCAGAAGGTGTCCAGCCCCATGGCACAACCAGTCTGACTGATGGTGTGTCCTGGAGGAGGCAGCAAAGCTGGGCCACTCTAGGTCTCCAGCCACAGCTTGACTGTCAACCAGGGAACAGTCAGCCCAGGCAGAGGTTAGGAAAGAGCCAGGCCCTCTGGCAGAATGCAAATGCCATAAAAGGAGGCAGGAAGCCAGCCGCAGATGGCCCCTGGGAATGAGGGGCAGTGGCTGTCAGTGCACTGTGGTTAGGGGGAGCTGAGGTGAACCAGAGGTTCTGCTGCTGCAGAGTGCTGCAAGGCACTGCTTAGGCTACCCAGGGGCCATGAAGTTCTTGGTGGAGTGGTTAGGTGGGGCTGCAAAATAAAGAAAAGTGGCAGAGTTACCACTGTAGGAAAACCCAAAGTGGACATAATATGTTAGGATGTTTTTCTTTTTTCTTAGATTTTTATTGCCAGAGGGTATGCACCACAGAGAGAAAACAATCCCCTCTCTTCAGTCCTTCTCTTCTATATCTCCACCCTGTGGGGATTTGGGGCATGCAAGCACACACACCCAGCATGTTTTTCAAGTGGAAGGGCCAGGATTCGAGCCAGGGTCAGCTATGTAGGATCCAACTTCCTTTAACCACTAGGCTACAGGCCAGGTCATGTGTAGAATTTAAATAAAGAGAAAGTAAAAATGAGCCCACACAAAGGTGATTTACATACAACCTTGTAAAAATATACCTGTTAGTAAAACTTAAGGCTTGTCTGTTCTGTGTTCTCTGTTCTTTGGACCTCTCCTTTCTTTGCACTTAGCTCTCAGTAGAAGATTGGTGAGACTGAAACCTGACTTTCCTTTCTAATGGCATAGGGCCTACACTGATATTTTGTCTCAAATATCTTTTCAATCCATATAAATCCACTACGGTAATAATGTGCTCCGAGGATGGACTCAACCTACCTACATCAGAATCATCACCAGGGGCTTCTCTGAGTGAGCAGCCTGGGATGTGGCCAAGAAATCTGCATTTCCAAAAAGCTCTTCCAGGTGATGCATGAATATATACTCTAAAGCACAAGAATCCGTGTTTCATAAATTCTGATAGGATCAAAATGGAAAGAGTTAGTCTCTGGTTCTAAGGTGCTTACTTGACCCAGCCTCTGTGGCATAGTTGGCAGCATACCAGACTGCAGAGCTGGAAGCCACATGACAACCTCAGTTTGAATCCCAGTCCTGTTAGTCTGAAAATACACTGGGCCCTTGCACACAGGCCCAGGATCCTGGTGGGCTGAAGAACTGAAGGACGGGGATCGTGGAGTGACTAAGCCCTGTAAGGGTGTTTCTTTAAAGTTGTGACAGAGGGACCAGCAGTTGGTGTGATAGCTATGTCGCTGGACTACCATGTAGTCAACCATGGTTCAAGTCCTGGGCTCAGCAGCTTAAACGCATGCCAGGCATGTGTGCATGCATGCCCAAGATCCTGAAAAGAGAATGGAGGAGAAGGGATTGCTGCATGGCCATCCCCCTGGGGCAGGGGTTGATTTCTCACTTTCTGTCTCTCTGTCTTTCTGATGAGTGTACATGCCCTAGAGCAAAAACCTCTCCAAAAAATTAATTAATTAAAAGAAATTAAAAATAAAGTCATGATAGAGCATGCATGCACTCTAACATGAATTTGTTTGTTTGGTTTTGGTTTTGGTTTTTGCCATAAGGTGTGTGTACTCCCCGGAGAGAGACAGAAAGACAGAAAGAGAGAGATCACCAACCAGGGGGATGACCATGTCACAATCCTTCTCCTCCACTCTCCTCTCGGGATCTTAGGCACACATGAACACACCCCGGGTGTAATTTTCAAGCTGCTGGGTCTGGAACTCAAACTGTAGTCAGTCATGTGACACCTTAACCACCATGCCACCTGCTGGGCTCATCATGATTTTTTTTTTAAATAGATCTTCTCCTTCTATAATTTTTTTTTTTAAAGATGCTTACTAAGTGAGCCACAAGATACAGGTGTCCAACTGAACTGGGCTTTTCCCTTGTGCTTGAGAATATATCAAAGAAGTTTTGAATCAACTGCATTATGATGTCCCCATCACTGAGAATCCTCAGACCACTTACGATTTTATCATTCTTTCCAACAAGCACACATATTTATCCTGTTTGATTCTTAGTGAGTCTTTAGTGTTAATAATTGCTTATCATTCTAGTATGATCTAGAATGATCTTGTCTCTGCAGTGGTCTTCGCATGGGGATACAGAGGCAGTAAGACTCTCCTGAATCCTGGATACTAATTTCCAGCCATGTGGTCTGCTCCAGACATCTGCACAGTTTGTAAACTTCATTAGGGAAAGGAAAGCATGACCAGAATTATCGTGCTTATGAAAAATAATCACTTGATCTTTCCTCCTGCTTCATTAGTCTTATGAAGTTTCCCATTGCATTTCACAACCAGCATAAACAGGAGGGAAGATGAAAGTGAAGAAAAGCTCAGTGATCTCACTTTGAGATCACAGTTTGTCTTTAACACAACAGGCAGCTCTATCTGACCGCAGATTCTGTCTGCCACATCACCAAACCCTCACTGGCGCCAGCTCCCTGGGGAGGGCAGGGCAAAAGGGTGATATTTCTTCAAAAATAGGAATAAAGGGAAATTAGTCCAGAAAATCTAATCAACTATGACCACCAAAAATATTGTTCATTGCTAAATGTTCTGCAAAAAACAAGGATTACTTACATGATTCAAATATATTTTAGAGAGAAAACAATGTCATGAATTTAAAACAGAGCATCCCAAGTGTTGCAATTTTTTTTTTCTTTTCACTAAAATTCAACACCTCAGAAAGCATGATCAAAATAACTCGACATGGAGACCTGGGTTATGTTTTTCTAATTATTATTATTCTGAAGAAGCCCTGTCCAATTAAAAGTTTCAACAATTCCATGTATCCTGCTTTCCTTCCCACCTTCCACTATAGCCCCTCAGACTAAAGATTTCACCCCTGCCCAGCTATCTTTCTGCACAGGAACTGGCCGGGCCTGTCTGAACCTTACCTTTCCTGTAGTGCTTGCTCCTGTGACACCTGGACAGGTGACCTCCAGGATGAGTCACTATCTACACCCTTGGCTTGGCTGGTTCAGATACAACATAAAATCTATTTCTGAAATCCCACAGTCTCAAAGAGCCTTCAAGACTTCTTACTTTGCTCACAGCAAAAGGCAAATTTTTTAAAAAAGATTTTATTTGTCATTATTATTAGTTATTTTTAAATTTTACCAGAGAGAGAAAGAGAAAGAGAAATGAGAAAGTCACAAGGTTCAGGACTTGAACTGCAGTCAGCCACAGGGGAATCAGTCATATTAACCACCATGCCACCTGAGCAAAGGCAAATTAATGCTCCCCCATCCTGCTCTTAGTTTGAGCCAATTAGCAGTCCCAGCTGAAACAGATAACAGTTTATGGTGCTTAGAGACTCTCTATTCAAAATATGAATCCCCCCCCCCAAAAAAAAGGGACCAGCAGTTAGCATAATGGCTATGTCGCTGGACTCCCACGTAGTCGACCATGGTTTGCGTCCCGGACCCAATGGCTTAAA
>NW_006159610.1:8439803-8445686 GCF_000334495.1 Tupaia belangeri chinensis | reverse complement strand
TTCTCCTCCACTCTCCTCTTGGAATCTTGGGCACGCATGCACACACGCCTGGCATGAGTTTAAGCTGCCAGGTCCGGGACTCGAACCGCAGTCGCCTACATGAGAGTCCAACGACATAGCCGTTAAGCTAACTGCTGGTCTCCCTGCAAGCTTGTTAAAAATGCAGAAATGCAGGCCTATCCCAGGCCTTCTGAACCAGAATCCGCATCTTCAGGAGAGCCCCAGATGGTTTGTATAACTTATCAGGGTGAGAACAGCTGGACAAAAATTCCTATTAACCTTCAGAGTTCTTAAGGGCACAGGTATCCCACAGAATCCAAAATGCAGCCTTTCTGCCCCTATTCATGCTACTCAACATTTTCTTTGTCTGGATATGTCTTCTATTATGCCTCATCAATCTGGCAAATTCCTACTCATTTTTCAAAGTCCAGCCCAAAGATCATGTCCCTATTGAAACTTTCCTGACACACTGTGTCATAATTAAATATTCCCTCTTCTCTGTTCCCTTGATACTATACATCTATATCCAGTATTTAATATTATATAATCTTTATATCATATTGTAATCATGTGCTCATGTCTATATCCCTCACAAAATGTGTTAATCAAGGACAAATAAAATGCCTTATGTATCTAGGCAGCCTAGCATCTAGCACAAGTTTTGGAACAGAGGCTCAATAAATGTTACATGAAAACTACTTTTTGATCTTTCCTTCCATTGCTTTAGAATCATAATAGTAAACCTTATACCACCAGAATGTCTTTCTGTTTATCTTCTATTAAAAAAAATAAAATAACTATTCTTGGGACTAGCAGTTGGGGTAATGGCTATGTCGCTGGACTCCCATGTAGTGGTGTGTATGCGCGTGCCCAAGATCCTGAGAGGAGAATGCAGAAGGGATTGCAGTGTGGCCATCCTCTCTGGGGGGTGATTTCTCACTTTCTGTCTATCTGTCTCCCGCCGTCTTCCTGGTGAGCACATGTGCCCTATAGCAAAAATCTGTACCAAAAAAAAAGGTTAAAAATAAACTATTCTTATTATTTTTAGTATGTTAATTTATAGTAATGATTCAAAAACACTTCTATTGGCTTGGAACCAATCTATAAGCCTACAATTCATTGGTATGACTATTTCTGCCCCCTTTCCCTCACGTGTGTACCCCTCTCCCAAAACATAGTATCTACTGCAGATGAAAAGCCATCTTATAGAATCAATATTGTTATGGCTGACTGCGGGTGGTATAATAAAATAAGTTATTCATTTACATTAAGCCTTTTTTGGCATCTCTAATATTTTCTTACAGATGTATAACTGATATTACTAAGTCAGTTGTGAGTAAAAGACAAGAAAATAATAACAAGAAGAAAGTAGAAGATAAATAGTGATCCAAGAGTCACAATAATTAACAACTGTATTATTAAACACACCAGAAAACATGCCAGTAATTATGGGCACTTAACAAAGATGGCATAACCCCTCAGGTTAACAATGAACTCTTGAGAGACTGCAGTCATGTACCAGCCTGCAAGAGATAACACAGCTGGGATGTTCACTGGTAATACACAAGGCAGCTCTAACTGCTCTGCACTGGTCAGCAATGCGCAGGGACTCAGACAATGGGTCCTTTCTGTGTGTTGTCAGCAATGCCTGGCTGTAAGCAGCTCGGGGCCCATACAACTCACTTAACTGGTCCACTGATTAGTCTTAACCACTGCTTATAGTTGCATTTGGTTTTGGCAGTGGTAAATAAGAGAAGCTGTTTAGATAAATGTTTGCTTTCAGAAGTGGCTCTTGCAATATTTATCAATAGGTTAAATATGAATATTCTTTGGCTTAGAATTCCTCATCAATACTATACAAATGCACAAAATGTTAATTTCAGGATCTTATAGGAAAAAAATAGGAAACAATCTGCATGTTCACCAACAGGGAAATTATTAAATGAGTTGTACTACATCTATACCCTGGATATTGTGTAACTGGTTTTAAAAGTAAAGAGAGGTACATGTGTATGTACTGACATCGAAAAATGTCAATGATATAACATGAAAAAAAAAGGGACCAGCAGTTGGCATAGTGGCTATGTCACTGGACTCCCATGTAGTCAACTGCAGTTTGAGTCCTGGACCCAGTGGCTTAAACTCACACCAGGCGCGTGTGCATGCATGCCCAAGATCCCGAGAGGAGAATGGAGGAGAAGGGATTGCGGCGTGGCCATCCCCCCTGGAGGGTGACTTCTTGCTTTCTGTCTCTCTGTCTCTCTCTGTCTTTCTGGAAAGCATACATGCCCTATAGCAAAAACCTCTCCAAAAAAAAAAACCAAGTAGCAGAATATTTTATTATAGTAGTTTAGTATGAGCCTACTAAAAAATACGTATAGGGACAAAAATCTGTACCAAAAAAAAAGGTTAAAAATAAACTATTCTTATTATTTTTAGTATGTTAATTTATAGTAATGATTCAAAAACACTTCTATTGGCTTGGAACCAATCTATAAGCCTACAATTCATTGGTATGACTATTTCTGCCCCCTTTCCCTCACGTGTGTACCCCTCTCCCAAAACATAGTATCTACTGCAGATGAAAAGCCATCTTATAGAATCAATATTGTTATGGCTGACTGCGGGTGGTATAATAAAATAAGTTATTCATTTACATTAAGCCTTTTTTGGCATCTCTAATATTTTCTTACAGATGTATAACTGATATTACTAAGTCAGTTGTGAGTAAAAGACAAGAAAATAATAACAAGAAGAAAGTAGAAGATAAATAGTGATCCAAGAGTCACAATAATTAACAACTGTATTATTAAACACACCAGAAAACATGCCAGTAATTATGGGCACTTAACAAAGATGGCATAACCCCTCAGGTTAACAATGAACTCTTGAGAGACTGCAGTCATGTACCAGCCTGCAAGAGATAACACAGCTGGGATGTTCACTGGTAATACACAAGGCAGCTCTAACTGCTCTGCACTGGTCAGCAATGCGCAGGGACTCAGACAATGGGTCCTTTCTGTGTGTTGTCAGCAATGCCTGGCTGTAAGCAGCTCGGGGCCCATACAACTCACTTAACTGGTCCACTGATTAGTCTTAACCACTGCTTATAGTTGCATTTGGTTTTGGCAGTGGTAAATAAGAGAAGCTGTTTAGATAAATGTTTGCTTTCAGAAGTGGCTCTTGCAATATTTATCAATAGGTTAAATATGAATATTCTTTGGCTTAGAATTCCTCATCAATACTATACAAATGCACAAAATGTTAATTTCAGGATCTTATAGGAAAAAAATAGGAAACAATCTGCATGTTCACCAACAGGGAAATTATTAAATGAGTTGTACTACATCTATACCCTGGATATTGTGTAACTGGTTTTAAAAGTAAAGAGAGGTACATGTGTATGTACTGACATCGAAAAATGTCAATGATATAACATGAAAAAAAAAGGGACCAGCAGTTGGCATAGTGGCTATGTCACTGGACTCCCATGTAGTCAACTGCAGTTTGAGTCCTGGACCCAGTGGCTTAAACTCACACCAGGCGCGTGTGCATGCATGCCCAAGATCCCGAGAGGAGAATGGAGGAGAAGGGATTGCGGCGTGGCCATCCCCCCTGGAGGGTGACTTCTTGCTTTCTGTCTCTCTGTCTCTCTCTGTCTTTCTGGAAAGCATACATGCCCTATAGCAAAAACCTCTCCAAAAAAAAAAACCAAGTAGCAGAATATTTTATTATAGTAGTTTAGTATGAGCCTACTAAAAAATACGTATAGGGACATATATGTAAACATATACATAAACATATTTGTATATGCCCAGCAAAAATTTAGAAGACTACTCCCTAGATCGTTCACTATAATGCCCGAGAAAAGGGGCTAAAAGAAGAATAAGAAATCACTTTCAGGGTCGGTCCCATAGCCTAGTGGCTAAGGAGCCAGATATCCCAGGATCAAGCAGGTTTGAATCTTGGCTCCGACAGCTTGAACAACACATCAAACACATGTACAGACAGGATGGAGAAATGAAGAAGTGACTGTGATGTGACCACACCCCACTGGAGGGTGCTTTCTCCCTTTCCGTCTTACTCTCTCTCTGTCTCTCTCTGGTGAGGGCATGTGCCCTCTAGCAATTAAAAAAAAGAAAGGGGGGTGGCAGGTGGTGTGGTGGTTGAGGCTGCTGGACTGCCACATGGTTCAAGTCTCAGACCTGGCGGCTTCCTTTCTCTCTTTCTTTCTCTCTCTCCCTTACTCTGTCCTTCTATGATCAAATTTAAATAAATAAAATAAAGTTAAATAAAAAAATTCTTTAAAAAAGGGAAATCACTTTGAAATCAATTTACCTTTAATAAAATGCACACCTTTATAGCTTGAATTTTGTTAAATTTTCATATTGACAAAATTTCAGATTTATACTGGTATAAAAAAATGCAAATTACCTTATAACTTCCACCGAGAAAAGTTAACAAAATTAACATCTACCCATCATATCTGTGATACACGTTTTATCCTCCACTTCATTTCCCTGTCCCTTTTTTCTGTATTTGTGTGTATAAATTTTACAATCTTTTGAGGGTAACTTGTAGACATGATATTCTTTTACCTATAAATACTTTAGCATGCATTCTCTAAATACAGAGACATTCTGTTACATAACCACAGTACAATGACCAAAATTAGGATAATCAAGAAATTAACTTTAATAGTATTAGTTAATCTATGAGTCATATTTAAATTTCATCAATTTCTCAATCATTTTTATAGGAAAAAAAATCCCAAAAATGAGTTGAACTCAGTCATCATTTTACTTTAGGCTTTATAAATTAGAAAGTGTTTTTCAGGGGGCTGGCAGGTGACATGGTGGTTAAGGGTGCTGGACTCCACATGGCCGAATATGGTTTGAGTCCCAGACCTGGCAGGCTACTCTCTCGCTTTCTCTCTCTCTTGCTCTCACTCTCACTCTGTCACTCTCTGGTCAAATTAAAATAAATAAATAAATGACTAAATAAAGTTAAATAAACAAATAATTATTTAAAAAAAAACAAAAAACGAAAAAAACAAAGAAAGTGTTTTTCAGGGGCCAGCAGGTGGCATGGTGGTTAAGGTGCTAGATGCCCATATGGGCAACAAAAGCTTGAGTCCCAGACCCAGTGGCTTGAAAATCACACTGGGCACATGTGTGTGCATGTGAGAAACCCTGAGAGTGGAGGAGAAGGGACTGTGGCGTGACAAACCCCTGGGGACTGATTTCTCACTTTTCTTCTCTCTGTCTCTCTCAGGCTAGTGCATGTGTGCTATGGCAAACCTAAAAAGAAAAGAAAAGAAAGAGTTTTTTCAGTCTTCCTTGTTTTTCAAGGCCTTGATATTACTGACAAATACAGCCTGGTTATTTATTATTAAGATGTTCCTTAATATGGATTTGTCTAAGATCTAGAAAAGACAATCATAAAAAATTCATCTGGAATAATAAAAGACCCCATATGCCAAAGCAATTCTGCACAAGAAGAGTGGAGTGGGCAGCATCTCACTCCCTGACCCAAAAATACACTACAAAGCTGTGGTAATCAAAACAGCATGGTACTGGCACAGAAACAGACAGGTGGACCAATGGAACAGAATAGAGTCCCCAGAAATAAATTCCCAAACATACAGTTAACTGATTTTTGACCAGGGCCCAGCCAATCCAGTGGGAAAAGAAAAGCCTCTTCAGCAAATGGTGCTGGAAAAACTAGATTTCCACTTGTAGAAAGATGAATCTGAACCCCTGCCTCTCACCTTTGACAAAAATCAAGTCTAGGTGGATCAGAGATCTAAATCTAAGACCTCAAACTATAAAACTGCTCCTGGAAAACACTGGGGAAACTCTGGGAGACACTGGAGTAGGGAAA
>NW_006159610.1:8439017-8439706 GCF_000334495.1 Tupaia belangeri chinensis | reverse complement strand
CAAAAGACACAGTAATTAGTGTGAATCGATAGCCCTCAGAATGGGAAAATATTTTTGTAAACTATGCGTCTGATAAGGAAATTATAACCAAAATTCACAAGGAACTCAAGCAGCTATTCGAAAAAAAGATCAATCCTATTAAAAGATGGGAGAAGGAGTTGAAAAAACCACTCTTTAAAGATGACATACAAATAGCCAAAAGGCATATGAAAAAATGCTCAACATCCCTCATTGTTAGGGAAATGCAGATCAAAACAATAATGAGATACCACCTAACCCCAGTCAGAATGACTAAGATTAAAAAAAAGTGATAAGTGTACATTGGTCCAGCCAATTTATATTCATTGGGTCTCTCCAATTGTGGAGAACAATTTGGAGATTCTTCAAAAATCTACAAATAGAACTACCATATGATCCAGCGATCCCACTCCTTGGTATCCACCCAAAGGACAGAAGAATTCATCGGAAAAGTGCTTGCACATAGATGTTTATTGTGGCACTATTCACGATTGCTAAGTCATAGAACCAACCCAAATGCCCACGAACAGATGACCAGATAGAAAAACTGTGGCACATATACTCTGTGGAATACTATTCAGCCATAAACATACACACACACACACACACACACACACACTCTCTCTCTCTCAAAACCCTGGCTTTTGACAGGAAGTGGATGACTATAGAAG
>NW_006159610.1:8433738-8439004 GCF_000334495.1 Tupaia belangeri chinensis | reverse complement strand
GAAGATTTACTGCTGAGTGAAGCAAGCCAGGCTTTGAAGGAGAGGCATTGTATGTCCCCACTTAATATATATTGAGTGTCCACATTCTATGACTGAAACCGAATGACTAAAGGATATAGAAACACAATATATAGATGTAAATACCAGATATAGTGTGTGTGAAAGAGTAGGGTCTAAGGAAGGACATTTAGAAGAAAAGTAGGGAAACAATGCATTAATGGGACAAAGAAATGTGGTATTATCTGTTGAAGATATTTTATAGTTTTATCAACTGGTCTAGGGAGAAATGCTCACCTGTTGAAATATTCATTTTGTAAGCTAAATAATGTGATTGAATGTATAAAAGAAAATGAAATAAAAATGTTAAAAAAATATGGATTTGTCTAGTGTTTTCTCTTGAGTCAAGTCAGGTATTCATCTTTGGCAGCAATATCACAGAGTTATGTGCTCTTCTCAGTGCTTCTGTCGGGACGCACATGATGTCTCATTAGGGTGATGAGAAACTTTGAACATCTAGCTAAGTGATGTCCACCAGGTATCCACTGTTAACTTACTACTTTCTCCTTTTAAATAGTGATTTTCTAATTTTATCATTCATTCTACGTTAACTACTTGGAATTTTACTATCAAATAAAGCATTACCTTTTCCCCATTCATTAATTCATATATATCAGCATGGACTAATGGATTCTTTAAAGTCATCATTTATTTTGATGTGCAAATTTATTTGACCAGTGGGAGTCCCATTGAGCTGGCTCCTATATCCTTTTGACGTGACCCTTCTTTCTTTAAGCATGTCCTGATACAAAGCAATTAGATGAAAAAGACACTAGACACATGCATGCCCAAAATCCCAAAAGGAGAACGGGAGAAGGGACTGCAATGTAGCCACCCACTATGGGGAGGGGAAGAGGGTGCTTTCTTGCTTTCCCTCTCTGTTTCTCTGGGTGAGAGCACACGGAAAAATAAAATAAGAAGCTAAATATGTGGAATTTATTTGATCTTCAATTTTACTTCTCTGAATTTAGCCTAAGAATAGAATAAAATATTGTTACAGTTTGGATAATGGTTTGTCCCCCAAAGGTTTATGTTTTGGAATTTGAGTCACAATGTAAGGTACTAGGAGGTCACAAAGCCTCATGGATGGGGACTGCCTCATGAAGGCACCGGTCTCATGAAGGTACTGGTCTCATGAATGGATTAATGCTCTCACGAGATACCGTGGGAGTTCTAGCTCTCACGAGAGGGGGTCAGTTCTCACACGTGCAGGTTGTTAAAACAGATGTCCATAGCACTCTCTCTGCACATGCCGCCATCTCCTTGCTTCCTTCTCCATGCGTGTGGACTTTCCAGCCACAAGAATCGTAAGTTTTGCAAATAAATCTGTCTTTATTCATAAAACAATCACTCTCAGATATTTCTATTAATAATGCAAAGATGGACTAGGATATATCAATATATGCTTGCAAAAATGTAGCAGGCTGACCAAATCATTACTCATAATAATAATTTAGAAACTACTTAAATGTGCAACAGTGGGAAATTTGTTCAATAAAGTATATCCATATAACGAAATGCCAAGAAATGGTGGGGATATGGCAATTAAGAGCAGACTAAGCTGAATAGATTTGAGTCCCAGTTGAATCATTACATGTGTGGCATTGAGTAGGTTACTACCCTTCTGCACTTCAGTTTTTTTGTATATAAGATGAGGACAGTAATAGTACCTGCCTCATAGGATAATAATGAAGATTAAATGAAGCATATATATATATAAAGCACTTGGTGGGCTGGCCCATGGTCTGATGGTTAAGGGGGAAGGATCTCACATAGCTGACTAAGCAGTTTGAGTCCCAGCGCTGGCAGTTTGAAAAATATGTCAGGCATGTGTGCATGGATGACCCATATCCCAAAAGGATGGAAAAATAGAAGAGAAGGGACTGAGGCATGGCTACAACCCACTAGGGGAGGCTGCTTTCTCCCTCTCCCTTTATCAGCCTTTCTCTGGTGGGTGCATACATCCTCTGACAAAAATAAATGAACTGGTACTATATCTGGCATACAGTAAGTTCAATAGAATTGCTAGCTATTATTATTTTCCCACCATTAAAAAATGATGTAAAAAGTGGAACCAGCAGTTAGTGTAAAGGCTATGTTGCTGGACTCCCGTGTAGTCGACTGCTGTTCAAGTCCCAGACCCGGTGGCTTAAACTCATGCCGGGCACGTGTGCATGGGTACCCAAGATCCTGAGAGGAGAAAGGAGGAGAAGGGATTGCGGCGTGGCCATCTCCCCTAGGGAGTGGTTTCTTGCTTTCTGTCTCTCTGTCTCTCTTGGTCTTTCTGGGGCCCATAGAAAAAACCTCTCCAAAAAAAAAAAAAAAAGTAAAAACTATGGGGGCCAGCAGGTGGCATGGTGGTTAAGGGTACTAGACTCCCACATGGCCAGCCATGGCTCAAGTCCTGGACATACCGGCTTGCTTTCTCACTTTCTCTCTCTCTCGTGCCCTCTCTCTCTCACACTCTGTCCCTCTTTGGTCAAATTTAAGTAAATTAATAAACTTAAATAAAATAATTATTTAAAAAAGTATGATTCTGAAACTATGCCAAAAAGTTAATAATGTTTAGCATGTGGTGAAGACACTGTAAGTGACTTAAATATTCTTCCTGCTTCTTTGAGTTTTCTAATGTTTTTATAATTAGCGTACTTTACTTGTTTAATTAAAACTGTTTTGAGACTAATAAATAAAGAAATGGTACTGGAGCAATTGAAAACGGGAAGTTTCTTTCCCAAGGGCATAGATGCAAGAATCCAATAGTTAGTGTATGTCTTCAGGTTCAATGGCACTGACTTGGTAATTAAGAGATTATAATTCGGGACCAGCAGGTGGTGTGGTGATTAAGGCGCTGGATACTCCCACATGGCCGACCAGGGTTCAAGTCCTGAATCTGGTGGCTTGCTTTCTCACTTCCTCTCTCTCTCACTCTCAACCTCTGTCTCTCTCTGGTCAAATTAAAAAAAAAAAAAAAAAAAAAAAGAATGAATAAATAAAAATAATTATTTTTTTAAAAAAAGAGATTATAATTCATTTATCTATGTAATGCTTGCCTTATTAAATGTAAATTTCTGAGACTGTTTAAGACCATAACATTTTTTGTCATTTTTAAAATTTCACTTACTCAAAATACTGACTGTTTAGATATAATTACTTTCTCTGTAATTGGGCTATGTGCCACCCAGGGGCAGTAGTGGATTAATCGTGGATGTTTAATTTGCCTAGTTAGGTTTTGAGGATGGGAAGGTGTTCTGATATGTCATATATGTCTGTATTCTTTGCAACATTTTATTTATTAAAATATATATTTTTTTTTATATTTGCCAGAGGGCACATGTGCTCAGCTGGGAGAGACAAAGAGAGAGACAGGGAAAGTGAGAAAGCACCCTCCAACCCCATGGGAGATGGGCACACTATAATCCCTCCTCCATTTTCCTTTGTGATTTTGGGCACACGCACATATACCTAGGGTGTGTCTCAGCTGCTGGGTCTGGGACTAAAACCATGATCCAGCCACCTTAACCATCATGCCACTGGCTGGCCTAGTAGACATTTTTATATACCAAGAGCAAAAAAGAAAAAAAGAAAAAACTTCTAAAAAGTAGAAACAATCCAGTAAAGTCTAGTCATACTGCTTATGCAATTAGTTACTTACAAAAATAACATGCGTTTGTCTTTCTGGTATTCCTAATCAGCTAGAAAGTTCTGCTCTGCTTCCTCTGCCTCTCCTGAAATGTCATTTTCATATACAGCTAAAGAACAAGAATGAGAAAAGCTATGCTTGTTAGGTTTTTCCTAATTGCATGAAAAAGAACAATTCAAGCTTTGTTTTTGTTTTTGTTTTTGTTTTTAAAGACTTATTTTATTTAACTTTATTTATTTATTTTAATTTGACCAGAGAGACAGAGTGCGCGAGAGAGAGAGGGAAAGTGAGAAAGCAAGCCGCCAGGTCCGGGACTTGAACTGTGGTCGGTCATGTGGGAGTCCAGCGCCTCAACCACCACACCACCTGCTGACCCCAAGAACAATTCAAGTTTTAAAACTGGAAGGGATGAACGAGAAGCCAGGCCTATCCTGATAATGGATACCGTATTTCAGCTGTGAAATGTTGGTTTCCTTGACCAAAAATGAAGATTTTCTGCTGAGACTTCTCCCTCCAGACTCATTTCTTGAAAAGCACCAGCAAAGCCAGGCCTATCCTGATAATGGATACCGTATTTCAGCTGTGAAATGTTGGTTTCCTTGACCAAAAATGAAGATTTTCTGCTGAGACTTCTCCCTCCAGACTCATTTCTAGGTCAGAATATTCCTCTCTTCACCCTGAATCTGATGCACAGACAGTGAAAATGGAACAGAAAAAAGATTGCAGATCACTTTCTGTTTGCCTCTGAAAGCTCAGATTGAACTTCAAGAATCAGGAAGAAACACACCATCCATCAGATGACTAGAAATCACCGCAGATCACAAGAAATATGGAAAAGCAATAACATGCATGACTAAGCCACTATGCAGTGTATTCTGGATGAGAAATCATATTTTGTATGCTGTGAGGATGCTTATATAATGAATGTAAATTAATGAACTAAAAAATGTTTCAGAAAAAAAAACTCATGGAAATATGTGTAATGGGAAAACTATGTATGAATTTCAAAAAGGTTTTGTACTAAAATAAATTCATACTATAATTATTAAATAGATAAAGACAATACCTCTCCTCCAAGGGAAAAGAATAATACCGCTTCATCCTCAGCCAGTACAATGGAAATGTCTGATAAGGATTTTAGAATATTCATAATGACAAAGCTAACAGAGATGGAAGAGAAGAGAGACAATGAACTGCAGAAAAGACAGGAAAAAAAGAGCTGAGTTCCAAGAGGTGAGGAAATTCTTGCAAGATCTGAAAGAGGAAACATGCACTCTAAAAAAGAATCAAATGGACCTGTTAGAGATGAAGGCTATAATACAGGAAGTCAAAATCTCCCTGGAAAGTATTAAAAGTATACTAGATCATACAGAAAATAGAATCTCAGATGTAGAATACAGAATCGCTGGCCTAGAAAAATCCACTATGAAGACTGAGAAAATGGCCCAAAAATGAGAATAATATATGAGAAATACTAGATACCATCAAAGGTCCAAACATCAGGATATTTGGTATCCAAGAAGGCAAAGAGACTCATAGGGCATTGATAATCTATTCCATGAAATCCTG
>NW_006159610.1:8429587-8433473 GCF_000334495.1 Tupaia belangeri chinensis | reverse complement strand
AAGAGAAGAACGAGGAGAGGGGATTGCAGCATGGCCATCCCCTCTGGGGGGTGATTTCTCGCTTTCTGTCTCTCTGTCTCTGTGTGGCGAGCGCACGCGCCCTATAGCAAAAAAAACCTCTCCAAAAAATAAAAATAAATAAATAATAAAAGAAACAATGTGAGCATGGAAAGAATGGGAAAATATATTCAAAGTATTAAGGGAAAAGCAATTTTGACCAAGAATACTGTACCCAGCAAGATTACCCTTCATATGGGAAGAAAAGACACGAACATTCTCAGATAAACAAAACCTGAAAGAATTTACCAACACCAGACCAGATCTCCAAGAAGTTCTCAAGCGAGTGCTATACCAGGAAAATTAAATACATACAGAAATAAGTGTTCAAAAACTAAGAAAATGGCCAACTTAATCATAAAGACATGTCTGGAGTTGAATATTATATCCCAGAATTTAATTGGAAAGTTGGACCACAACAGAAGACAGATTAAGTACATGAGACTGAACTGGTGAAATAGCATTTTATGACGTTTGACTAAAACATTGCTGATTTTCTTCTAGGCTTTTTTTTTCTGGTTTTAAGGATTTTTGTCCTGTTTTAAGCTACCGGTAGGTTCATGTACCTACTATTTGAACAGAATTCTAACCTGTTTCCTGGCTTTAAGTTTTAAGTAAAGTTCCTTAGTATTTCTTTGATTTATTAAAGCTAAAACTGCTTTTCTTGAAATTAAAAATATATTTTAAAATACCTTTTAATGACCATAGCAAGCTATATAGCATCAGCTAGGTGCTACCTTATAGTATATTCATTCTACTCAGAGTTTCACACCTGAAGTCAGACATATATTCATTGATATGTACATACCAGCTAAACTTGCTATTGAAAGTAGTTAGATTACTTAAGAAACTTTGTGAATCAATAAAATGTGGGGAGAAAAATAGGAATGGAAATCAACTGTAGACACTTAAGATAGTGTGGGAGGAGGGTGGGGATTGGCAGAGGGTAAGAAATAGGGGTTAAAAAATATATACATATGAAACTAGAAATGGAAAATTAATATGATAACATGTATGATTAAGCCACTATGCAGTATATTTTGGAGGGAAATCACATTTTGTATGCTGTGACAGTGCTCAGGGAATGAATGTAAATTAATTGATTAATTTAAAATGTTTCAGAAGAAAATTACAGTGCATTTGTAACTAGATTCTAGCTTTGTCCATAGTTTTAGTTTAAGGTATTTTGTGAATCAATAAAATGTGGAAAAAATATTTAAAAAATAATAACGATAAAAAACAAAAACAAAAAGCTGGAAGGGACTTCAGAGCCTTGGCCAGAGCTCCCACATTACAGTTGAAGAAACTGGCATGTCAAGAGCTAAGTATGGCCCAGCATGGTGATGTAATCAGTAACAAACTGAGCTACAGTTATGGGAGCCATGTGGCCCACCATGTGTTCAGATCCCCGCTTGGCTTTGAAACATACAGGCATGTACTAAAGATTCTTAGGAGCTGGAGAGCTGAGGAAATGGGACCACAGTGTGATGAGACCCCATCAAGGATACTTCTCTTTCTTTAATAAAATAAATAAACTTAAAAAAAAGTAACCCTGGCTTAGTTCCATGGCCTGGTGGTTAAGGCTGTCATATCCCACATGTCTAATCACATAGTTGAAGTCAGACCTAGTGGCTTGAAAACCACACTAAGTATATATGAGTGTGTGCCCAAAACCCCAGTGGGTGGAGAAATGGAGAAAGGACTGCAGCATGACCACGTAGCATTGGAGGGTATTTACTCCATCTTTCCCTCTCTGTGTGTCTCTCTTTTTATTCACTCTGATAAACAAATTTTTCATTTAAAATTTGTCATGCTATAGGGAAGAAATGAGACATTTAGTAGCTAGCAAAAAAAAAAAAATCTTTGCTTAAAAATATTAACAAGACCCAGATGTTTTGCCCCATATTCTTCAAAGGTGCAGAACAAATCCCCAAGCAATGTAGGAACCTTTGACAAGTGTGTTCAAACAGGGCACATGTTGATTTGTGAAATTTGTGGTCACTTTATAAGGCTGGGTTTACAAAGCCAGTTCTTTACCAACCAAGTAGTTCCTCTTAGTCAATGTTTGCAGTTCAGATAGGTAAAAGAATAACCCACCATTTAGGCCTTTTCTAAGTGAGAATGGCTATGAGGACATACATTATCATTTCAACTGAAAAATAAGTTTGCTTGAATTGATAATCAATATAAACATTAATTTTTGAGAGATTTTTTCTATGGGACACATGCGCTCACTGGAAAGACAGAGATAGAAAGCAAGAAATCATTCCCCAGGAGGGATAGCTATGTCACAATCCCTTCTCCTCCATTCTTCTCTTGGGATCTTGGGCACACATGTACCTGTGCCAGGTATGTTTCAAGCCTTGGGGTCGGGGACTCGAACCATGATTGACCATGTGGGAGTCCAGCAATGTAGCCTTTATGCCATCTGCTGGTCCCAATGCAAACATTTAAATAGTCCACAATAGTAAAGTAAAAATAAGCAAGTGAACTGTGTAGATAAAATTTTAGAAAGTACTATTATTGGCCTTTCTCATCCTGAATTTCAAATTGTATGAATGCTTAATCTAATTCTGATATCCCTTATTTTATGTCAAACGGGGAACTTCCAACGTTCTCCCACTTAGACATCACAAGTTGCCTTCTGTCCTCTGAGACTCAAGTCTATCATTTAACTCCCTGCTTCTGGTTATTGCTAGGAAAGACAGTAAGTGACTCTCAAGTATTCCCAGTCAGCTCTCCTCCAGTTCTCTAACCCTTCTGTTTCTTTCAGTTCCTTCTGAAAATAAAGAATCATGCATTCTGTAACCACAGCTATCTTAAGTAATCATTCCTTGGATCCATGGTTGCTATAAATTTCTTCTAGAAATTTGGGGGGGGGGGAGAGAAGACAATGGAGAACATTAGGAGGTCTCGAGATTAGTGTGAAAATTCCTCTTTCCACTCAAAGAAGGATTTTCTTTGAACCTCCTCCCTGTCACCCCCAACTCTTCATGATCAGCACTTCATCCACAGTAACAAGTGTTTCTTTCAAGTGTAATTAAAATTTGCAGACCAGTCTTCCTAACAGAAGACGGCTTTGCTTTAACTTTTTTTTTTAATTGTCAGAGAGAGACTAAGAGGGAGAAAGCACCTTGCAATGGGACACTATCACACTGCCATCCTATCTCCCTCTCTCCATCCTTGGACATGCATGCACATGTGCCCATAGTGTTTTTCAAGTCACAAGTCTGGGATATGAACCACAGGTGGTCTGGTTTTCTTAACCACGAGGCTACAGGGTAGCCCTAACTTTCTTTTCTTTCTTTCTTTTTTTTTTAAGTTTGTGACAGAGCATGTGCGCTCACTAGAGAGAGACAGAAGAGGGAAAGTGAAAAAGCGCTCATGGGGGGTGGTGGTGGTGGCCATGCCACAATCCCCTCCCCTCCATTATCATCTTGGGACTTTAGGCATGCACGACACACACATATCCAGCATGTTTTTCAAGCCACCAGGTCCAGGACTCAAATTGTGCAGTCAGTCATGTGGGATTCAACTGCTTTCCCATGCTAGTGGCCGGTCCAGCCCTGGCTTCTTAGTGAATCATTACCTTTGCTCTCTTTGAGTTGATTTGTATATCCTCAGACTTCTCTCTGTGTGTGCATTTTGTATTTAAAATAGTTTATGGGGACCAGCAGTTGGTGTAATGGTTATGTCGCTGGACTCCCATGTAGTCAACTGTGATTCGAGTCCTGGACCTGGTGGTTTAAACTCACGCCAGGCGAGTGTGCAAGTGTGCGTGCATGCCCAAGATCCCCAGAGGAGAATGGAGGAGAAGGGACTGTGATGT
>NW_006159610.1:8427892-8428878 GCF_000334495.1 Tupaia belangeri chinensis | reverse complement strand
GGGGGGGGGGGGGGAGAGAAGACAATGGAGAACATTAGGAGGTCTCGAGATTAGTGTGAAAATTCCTCTTTCCACTCAAAGAAGGATTTTCTTTGAACCTCCTCCCTGTCACCCCCAACTCTTCATGATCAGCACTTCATCCACAGTAACAAGTGTTTCTTTCAAGTGTAATTAAAATTTGCAGACCAGTCTTCCTAACAGAAGACGGCTTTGCTTTAACTTTTTTTTTTAATTGTCAGAGAGAGACTAAGAGGGAGAAAGCACCTTGCAATGGGACACTATCACACTGCCATCCTATCTCCCTCTCTCCATCCTTGGACATGCATGCACATGTGCCCATAGTGTTTTTCAAGTCACAAGTCTGGGATATGAACCACAGGTGGTCTGGTTTTCTTAACCACGAGGCTACAGGGTAGCCCTAACTTTCTTTTCTTTCTTTCTTTTTTTTTTAAGTTTGTGACAGAGCATGTGCGCTCACTAGAGAGAGACAGAAGAGGGAAAGTGAAAAAGCGCTCATGGGGGGTGGTGGTGGTGGCCATGCCACAATCCCCTCCCCTCCATTATCATCTTGGGACTTTAGGCATGCACGACACACACATATCCAGCATGTTTTTCAAGCCACCAGGTCCAGGACTCAAATTGTGCAGTCAGTCATGTGGGATTCAACTGCTTTCCCATGCTAGTGGCCGGTCCAGCCCTGGCTTCTTAGTGAATCATTACCTTTGCTCTCTTTGAGTTGATTTGTATATCCTCAGACTTCTCTCTGTGTGTGCATTTTGTATTTAAAATAGTTTATGGGGACCAGCAGTTGGTGTAATGGTTATGTCGCTGGACTCCCATGTAGTCAACTGTGATTCGAGTCCTGGACCTGGTGGTTTAAACTCACGCCAGGCGAGTGTGCAAGTGTGCGTGCATGCCCAAGATCCCCAGAGGAGAATGGAGGAGAAGGGACTGTGATGTGGCCATCCCCCTGGGGGGGGGGGGGG
>NW_006159610.1:8411473-8427686 GCF_000334495.1 Tupaia belangeri chinensis | reverse complement strand
ATTGCAGTGTGGCCATCCCCCCTGGGGGGTGATTTCTCACTTTCTGTCACTTTGTCTCTCTCTGTCTTTCTGGCCGAGTGCACGCGCCCTATAGCAAAAAACTCTCCAAAAAAAAAAAAAGTTTATGTAGATACAAAAACAATTGAGGACTAGAGATAACTTTCTAAGTTTAAATAAATACAAGAAAACAAACATATGAAAAGTTGAACTACATCAAATACATGCATTTTAGTTATCGAAAGATACAAACAGGTTTCAAATAGAAGCAATCATTGAAGGAAATAATAAAAAAGAAAAAGGCTTTAAATTCTCAATAGATAATAGAGAATGAATGTGAATATACAATGCACAAGCAACTGAATGACAAACATTTGATTAAATAATCAACTTTATTAATTATTGAATACAAATGTACAATAGAACTAAAACTGCCAATACATGATACTATGCCTATGTACAAATTTAGCAAAGATGTATTAAAATGTGAATGCTCCAAACTAATGAATGTGTGGTGAAACAGGTCCTTTCATATGCTGCTAGTGGCAGGAGTAAAAATGAATGTAATCTTTCTTAATAGCAGTTTTGCAATGTGCTTAAAGAGGCTTTAAAATGTTCTACTTTTTGGCCCTGAAATTTCAGTTTTAGCAATATGTACTAAAGAAGTAATCCAAAATATGCACAAATATTTTGACATTAAGATGATCAACACTTGAACCAGCTCCATGGCACAGAAGTAATGCACTGCTCAAGAGAAGTCAGATCCCACTTGGTGACCACAGTTCAAATCCCCAGTCCAGTCAGCCTGGAACATGCCAGGCATGCAAGTGCCCAAGTCTGGAGCACTACAGGACTGGAAGAAGGGGATGGCGTGTGACCAGATCCTGTGAAGAGTGTTCATCTCTCTTTCTTTCATTTTTATGTGCACATACCCTATCATCAATTAAAAGAAAAAAAAGTTTGTGAAAGGATGTAATAAAAGTACAAGTTTATTTTTCAAAAATGATCAATGTAGCATATTTTTTAAAGAATTATTTATTTTATTTTGTTATTATTATTATTTTAACTCACCAAAGAGAGAGAAAGTGAGAAAGCAAGCCCCCATGTTCAAAACTTGAACCATGGTTAGACAACCAACAAGCCACCAGCCAGTCCCTCAATGTAGCATATTTTATGTAAGGGAAAAATTAGACATTAATATGTAACAATTGGGAGTCTGTTTAGTTAAACTTCATAAATAAAGCACTAGTTGTCTTGTTAAAATATGATTATAAGTATTTTTAAATAAGAAAAATTCCTGGAACCAGCAGTTAGCATAATGGCTATGTTGCTGGACTCCCACGTAGTCGACCACGGTTCGAGTCTTGGACCTGGTGGCTTAAACTCATGCCGGGTGCATGTGCATGCGTGCCCAAGATCCCGAGAGGAGAATGGAGGAGAAAGGATTGCGGCGTGGCCATTCCCCCTGGGGGTTGATTTCTCACTTTCTGTCTCTCTGTCTCTGTCTGTCTGTCTGGCGAGCACACATGCCCTATAGCAAAAAAAAAAAAAAAAAAAAACCTCTCCAAATAAAGAAGAAAAAAAAAAAAGAAAGAAAAATTCCTATTTTACAATATTAAGTGTAAAGAGTAGGGCATAACTATTTTGTTAAGAATTATTTTATTTAACTTTAATTAATTATTTACTTTAATTTGACCAGAGAGGGACAGAGAGAGCGAGAAAGTGAGATAGCAAGCCACCAGGTCCACATGGGAGTCCAGTGCTCTTAACTAGTATGCCATCTGCCAGCCCCTGGGCATAACTATTATTTAAATGTATGGGAAAAAAGGACTGGAAGAAAGTATTTCTAAAGATTCATAGGGTTTGTAACTACAAGGTGGAGTTTCATTTTATTATTGTTCATTTATTTTTTATGCACTTTACAAACTTTCTACTCTAGAAACTTTCTACATTTTCTAATTAGAAAAACAGATAATTTTTTCAAAAAGAATAAAGAAAAGTGGAAACCCAAAGAACAAGGTAAAAAAATTTCCCTTCTTCTCAGAGAGAAAAAATTCTTCAGAAGATCCTGCAAAGCTTCCAGGTAGTCCTTCTTGGCCTGATGTTTACAGAGAGGAGTTGGTTTATTGCAATATTAATGTGGTAAATTGAGAAATGCCCTAGTTCCTGCCATATGACTTTATAGGGTGCTGAGTTCTCTGCAATAACATGCATACTAATCATTTTAGCAATCCCTGCAATTAGGGGGTTGCCAAACTGGAATAGTTACTTTTTTTGAAACAGGTACACACACATATGCACGCACACATAATACTACAAGTGCAGAATCGACTACCCCTTACTGAAGAAACAATGTCATCAGCTCTCCTTTAGATGGAAAGATACTCTTCAAAAACCTAAATATAAACAGATTTCGTATATTTATTTTTTCCTTTTAAAGTACAGATCACCAATTTCCACCATAGGTTAGTTCAAAGTCAGGTATGATGCTATCTCTCAGTGACTAGCGCAGTGCTTTGAACCTCAGGAGGACAAATAAATTGGTCACTCCTAGGACATAGAGACCCACTCAAGGCTGGATAAACAAAGGAGGAAGTTGTCAAGTTGCACCGTGAGAACGAATTTTCCCAAGCAGCACTTAATTGTACAATTATCAAAACATTTATGGAGAATGCTAACCTTACACCCACTGCTGGGTCTCTGTTAAGCTGATTTCCTTTAACTAGATTGTTCCTATCCAGAGTGTGTATGTGTGTGTGTGCGCACACACGTGTATGTGTGTGAGAGCATTGCAGTCACTACTGTGTGTGCTCAAGGTGAGTTTCCTGTCGTGCTTTACCAGGCCAAATATTTTCTCTGCTTGACAAGTGGTATGGTATCTTAGAGAGCATCCAATCCAATTTTTGTCTTAAATACAAGACAAACATGTTTTCCAAAGTTTTACATGTACCTAGTGGTAGTGGTTTTATTGAAACCCACTTGTGCTCCACTGTTCCATTGCCTTAGCACTGTCGTATGTCCTTGGTTGTTATTCCCAAAGAGAAAACTAAGATATGAATATTTAGACTGTGTCTTTGGATACAAAGAAAAATTGAAAATCAAGACAACAGAAAAATTCTGGAGGGGGAAAAATCACCTTTTGTGATGCAAAGAAGTCACACTGTTTTGTAATCTCAAAGTTGACTCAGATTTGGTCCCTGCACCAAGGATTGCTGTTTATCCAAATGAGGATGCCACATACAGGGCAGGAAAAAAAATAAGCCACAAACCATGACCAGGCAGAAATGAATACTGAGGACAAACAAATTATTTGAGAGAAAGGATGGGAGGGAGTGCAAGAAATAAAGCAGGCAGGTATAAAACAATCTTTCAGCTAGATGCATTATTTGGAAATAAGGTCATGAATCTTTGAAAAAATGTGAGAGGGAAGTAAGTGAACATCTGTCAGCCATTACAACCCAACATACACACACACACACACACACACACACACACTCCCACACACACCAGGTACCTCCGAGACTCTACATTAGAGCATGCTGATACACAAACACACGCTTTGGTCTCTTCCCTTTGAACATGCAATTTCTTCTCCTCACTGTTCTGACCTGGACAACTTGTCTTTAAACACTTAATTCAAGCAATACAGCTCCAAGATGCTTTCTCTGAGCTCCCGTATTCCTCTGCTCTCACCCAGACTGCATCACACATTCCTCCTTTGTGTTCCCATGACAACTTGGACACACTCTACCAAGGTGCCTTTCATACTGCAGGCAGTGTCAGTTCATTGACTGGTCTCGCAAGCTGTTGGAGAGGCAGACTCTTTCTTTCTCTCACTCTCTCTTTTGCTCTGTATTTTTTTTTTTTTTTTAGTCTGAAACCAGCCACTCTTCATTTACTGACTAGATTATGAAAGTAATAATGGTGGATACCTTAATTCATCCTTCTATTAAGTCTGTTGATCTGGTCTTCCCTGTTGCCAGCATCTCTATCTTCTATGAAGTGGGTGGTCTTTTTCTTCATTCCATCTCCTGGAGAAGACAATTTGAAGGGCCACAGGAAGTTATTTGCTTCTTTGAAGCACTTTCCAACAGTATAGATTTCATGAATTAGATCCTCCATGCAAATGATGCCAAATTTACCAAGAGACTGAGCAATTAAAGAGTTATCTGTCAGGGCCAGCAGGTGGTGCGGTGGTTAAGGGTGCTAGACTCCCACATGGCTGACTGCAGTTCGAGCCTGGACCTGGTGATTTGCTTTCTCACTTTCTCTCTATCTCTCTCACTCTGTACCTCTCTGGTCAAATTTTTTTTAAAAAGTTAAATAAAATAATTCTTAAAAAATATGTATAGGGAACCAGCAGTTAGCGTAATGGCTATGTCGCTGGACTCCCACGTAGTCGACCGCGGCTCGCGTCCCGGACCCGGTGGCTTAGAACTCACGCCGGGCGCGTGTGCGTGCGTGCCCAAGATCCCGAGAGGAGAATGGAGGAGAAGGGATTGCGGCGTGACCATCCCCCCTGGGGGGTGATTTCTCACTTTCTGTCTCTCTGTCTCTCTCTGTCTGGCGAGGGCACGCGCCCTATAGTGAAAAAAAAAAATATGTATATGCCCAGGCTTTCTCATAAAAAGAGTTATCAGTCAAAGCAATTCACTTCTAATTGATTTTGCCGTAACTATGCTTAGAGGTTAGTTCATTTACTGACTTCAGATTCAAGTACCCCCATACAATATATGGTTCCACAATTCTCAGCATGTTAATCGAGGCCTTGTTGACCTTAACAAAGGTGTCATTGAAGATCTGGCGAAGGTGAAGAAGCTGCAACACTTTCGAACTTTTGGGTTCATTCCATTGATACCTCCAGTCCTGAAGACAAATGCCAATTTGGTTCTGCAGGTACATAGAAAGTGCCAGCTTTTCTTGCCCTCCTAGCCATGTGAATCTCAGTTTTATATATCTGACTAAGTTCCTTACGATAGTGCTTAGCTTTTTCATAGATAAGCTTCCTTCTTGCCTTTTGAAGCAACTTTTGAGCAAACTTTTCTCAGGTGCTTAGTCTTCAGTTCCACAAAATTCCTTTGCTTTTTCTTAAGGGTTTCTGGAACCTTTTTCTTGGTGGCTTCCCCAGCAGCAGGAACCTTTTTCTTGGCTTCTGTCACAACAGGAACCTTCTTTTTCTTCTCTTGAATGCCCTCCATGGTTCCAGCTGGAAAGGAGCCCTTTTTCCTCTCTCTAATCCAGTACAGAATACTGGGCCTGTCACATATTATTGAGTAAATGAATCCATTCATTCAACACGTGATCAGTGAGCACCTACCCTGTGTTAGGACTGCTCAGGGTTCTGGGGATATAGTAGCAGGCAAAGTATAAACGGTCTGTGCCTTCTTGGGTATTGTACTCTACTAAGGGACCTTGACACTCTAAGTTTCTCTGAAGAAATTATATTTGGGACCAGCAGTTAGTGTAATACCTATGTCACTGGACTCCCATGTAGTAGACCGTGGTTCGCATCCCAGACCCAGTGGCTTAAAACTCACGCCGGGCGCGTGTGCGTGTGTGCCCAAGATCCCGAGAGAAGAACGGAGGAGAAGGGATTACGGCATGGCCATCCCCCCTGGGGAGTGATTTCTCGCTTTCTGTCTCTCTGTCTCTGTCTGTCTGGCGAGCGCACATGCCTTATAGCAAAAACCTCTCCAAAAAAAAAAAAAAAAAGAAAAAGAAAGAAATTATATTTAACCTGATGGATGAATATCAGATCAGTCTGACATCTATATATAAATTCTTATTTCTCAGCATTGTCCTACTTCCATTTACAATAGACTTAGAGAGAAAACCTTACTATGATGAGGGGGGCTGTTTTGTTTTGTTTTGGATAAGCTAAATTTTATAGGGATTGCTATATACAGATTGCTAAATACAGATAAAGTGGCCTGAGGCTGGCCATTACTCTTCCACAGCAACACCAAAAAGACTGGCATTGTATTCACATTCATATGAAATAAAGATAGCCACTGCCAAACCTCATTCAACTGAGTTCTGCTAATTTTGAATTCAGGAATTACACACTTAGAAATTTGGCTGACCTGCATTTTAACATTGCATATAGAGAACTCAATTTCCAGAGAAAATCAATAACAATGAACCCCTACGTAGCTCTGCGGAGTTTATGAGTCTTTCATATACATTATCTCACTTGATAATGACACTGGAACCACTTCCACATTTGGGATCGTTACCTGTGGGTTTTAGCCATTTTCAGTAGGCAGTACTACAGAAACCAAAGTTTGATGACTCATTGTCCTAACTAAACTGAGTGACTTGGCACTGGCCTCAGGTGATGAGCCAGGTATAGACATTATCCTCACACCATTTGTAAATATCCCAAGGATTCCAATTTGAAATAGTTTGTTTGTCTTGATTTTTTTTTTTTTAATTGACAGCACATGTACTCATCCGAGAGACAGAATGAAGGCATCCTCTCAACGGGGCATGGTCACAATGCAATCCGTTTTTTTCCCACTTCTCCATCTTGTCAGGATTTGGGCACACAGCACTCATGCCTGGAGAGTTATCAAACTGCCTGTGCTGGTATTCGAACTGTGGTCAACCAGCTCCCTTAACCACTGAGCTGCGGGGCCAGCCCTGCTTGTTTCTTTTTTCTTCTCTTCCTTTCTCTTTCTTTTTTAAATAATTATTTTATTGAACTTTATTTATTTACTTGATTTTTAATTTGACCAGAGAAAGACAGAGAGAGAGAGATAGTAAGTAAGAGAGAGAGCGAAAGTGAAAAACCAAACTGCCAGGTCTGGGACTCAAACCAGGGCCTTGTGGAAGTCCAGTGCCCTTAACCATCACACCACCTGCCAGCCCTCTTTCTTTCTTACCTTCTTTTTTAAAGGTTTTTTTTTTTTTTTTTGGTCATAGGGTGCATGCACTCTCTCTCTATGGAGAGAGACAAAGAAAGACAGTGAAAGGAAGAGTGAGAAATCATCCCTCAGGGGGCATGGCCACTTTGCAATCCCCTCTCCATTCTCCTCCTGAGAAGAGTCCAGTGAGAAAAAAATGTCAGCTTTAAACACCTGCCAGCCCCAGAGCTGTACAGCCATATCCCAAAGTAAGAGAACTTTCCTACAGGACCACACTAAGCCATACTAGAGCCCAAAGCCACATGAAAAACCTGTGTCCCTACATATATATTAAACAAATTCTCTCATACTGTGAATCAAATAAAAAAAAGTTAATAAAGACTCTACAATCAAAAAAAAAAATAAAAAGAATACATATGAAGTCCTGGGTTGCCTAACCTGTTCCCATGCTGTTGTAAAGCCTCATAAACCCATCCATGAAAGGATACAGCATCTGGTGAACCTCAGGTTGGTTAGACACTTTTTCCACTGCACATATCTCACGGTTATAAAACAAACAAACAAAAAGCCTCTCTCTTTCAATATGTATTTTTGAAGTTTATTTTTTTTAATATTTTTTAGAATTACTTTTTATTTAACTTTATTTATTTATTTATTTATTTATTTATTTATTTTTAATTTGATCAGAGAGGGACAGAGTGTGAGAGAAAAAGAGAGCGAGCGAAAGTGAGAAACCAAGCCGCCAGGTCCGGGATTCAAACTCTGGTCAGCCATGTGGGATTCCAGTGCCCTTAACCACCGTGCCACCTGCCAGCCCCAAAATTTGTTTGTCTGTCTGTTTTTTAGGAAGACATAGGCAAATAGTCACATTTCTGTACATTAGATCTTATTCGTCCTATGTAACTAAGAATTTGAACCCCTTAACCAGTGTCTCCCCATTTTCTCCTCCCCACACCCACTAGCACCAAACACTATGTTACTCACTGCTTTATGAGTTTGACTATTTTAAATTCTACTTTTCTCCTGACTTTTACATACACAGTTCCTTCTTCTCCTGCAGCTTCACATAACCAATCTTTACCATTTCTACCCAACTTAGTCAGCCCCTACCTTCCCAAGCTCCCTAGGTGGGGTAGTCCCAGGAAGACTCTGGAGCCTCCCTTTGGACTCGGTTGCCATAGTGTCCTGTACCTGTCTCCAGTGACAGCAGTACCTACGGCCGTTGGCTATTTGCCTATGTTAGCAATATTGTATTATACATCTAAAATTTAATAAGAGGGTAGATCTTACATGTTCACCCCACACATAAAGAAGGGAGTAACTATGTGAGATGATAGGAAGTTCATTGGTTTGGATGTAGAGTTGTTTTTTTTTTTTAACAATGTATATCTGTATCAAAACAAGTCAGGGGATGGGACCAGCAGTTAGCATAATTGCTATGTCGCTGGACTCCCACGTAGTTGACCACGGTTTGCGTCCTGGACCCGGCGGCTTAAACTCACGCCAGGCGCGTGTGCGTGCGTGCCTAAGATCCCAAGAGGAGAATGGAGGAGAAGGGCCTGCGACGTGGCCATTCCCCCTGGGGGGTGATTTCTCACTTTCTATCTCTCTGTCTCTCTCTGTCTTTCTGGCGAGCGCACGCGCCCTATAGCAAAAACTTCTCCCCCCCCCCCAAAAAAAAAGTAAAAAAAAACAAGTCAGTGGACAGCAGGTGGCATGGAGGTTAAGGTGACTGGATCACACATGGCCAACTTCATTGTTTGAGTCCTGGAGCCCAGGATGGGAGAAGTGAAGGAAAAAGGACCATGGCATGACTAGCCCCATTAGAGGGATGCTTTCTCTCTCTAGCTCTTGTGCACGCCCTCTGGCACAAAGCGAGAGAGGAGAGGTAATGCCCAGTGAGAAACAGTACTTGCCATGTGAATCTGGCTTTCTCTTGTGAACATCTGGAACATGGCTGGTCGTGCAGACAGCAGTCTGAGTTGTACTGTCTCATGGTCCCAGGACAACTAGCTGCCACAGCAGGTGGGTGTGTCCTGCCCAATGGTGAGAGCCAGCCCAGAGGGCATGTGGATAGGGTCTGCAATGTTTGGCACTGTCCAGTCCAGCTTTCCTTCTACCCACCAAATGTGGCTGTCTGGAAATGAAAAATAAAAAGTAGGAAAAAAAACCCTTGGTCTAATGCTAGGAGAGTCAGCATCATAGAACCTTGTCATGGACAAAAACAACTGCCCTTAGTCAGCTAATCACAGTAAGCCTACCATGCAAAAATGTTAAAATAATAATCTTTTTATATATTTCTTTTTTTATTAATTTTTTAAACTTTATTTATCCATTTATTTATTTTAATTTGACCAGATAGTGATAGTGTGAGAGAGAGAGAGTGAGAATGAGCATGAGAAAGCAAGCCGCCAGGTCTGGGACTCAAATCATGGTTAGCCATGTGGGAGTCCAGTGCCCTTAACCACCATGCCACCTGCTAGTCCCAAAATAATAATTATTAAAAGAGAAAATTCTTGTCACATAGATTAAGAAATTTTGAAGTATACAAAGTGTTATACACCACGATTATAACTGGGTAAAAATGTGTATGTGTCTGGTTAAAAGCTAAAAGGTACGTCAAACTAAAAATAATCCCATTACACTACTAATAGGTACAGGGTTACTTTTTGTGGTGATGAAAATATTCCAAAATTAGATTGTAGTGATTACTCCGCAATACTGTGAATAGACTTTAAAACAAACAAAAAACACTGAACTGTACATTCTAAGTGGGTGAATTTTATGGTAATGAATTATATTTCAGTAACATTTTGTTTTTGTAATTTTGCTGCCAGGTGTGTGTATACTGACCAGAGAGACAGAGTGAGGGAAAATGAAAAGGCACCCCTCAGATGGGATGGCCATGCTACAGTCCCCTCTTTCCTCAGAATCTGGGCACAGAGACATGGCATGTCCCTCAAGCCACAGGGTCCAGAACTCAGACCGCAGAGCTGACCATGTGGGATCCAGCTGCCTCACCCAACACACTTCCAGCTGGTCCAAAAGCTGTTTGTTTGTTTGTTTGTTTGTTTTAAACAAGTATTTGTAGACAAAAGGAAAAAAAAGGAATTTTTTCAGGGTAGTAGGAGTATGAATTTTCTCCCATTTCCTACTTGCACAACTGAATCTCAAAAAAAAAAAAAAAATAGTAGCATTCAGGCCATTATGTGCAAAGAAGAGTGGATCGTGGAAAGGTGCAGGGGCCACACTTACAGGAATAGCAAGTCCATAAGAAAGAGCAAGTCCCTTCTCTTCAGACTTCCAGTCAAACTCTAGCCTCAGAAGGAGCCACCTGGCTGGACAAGTGTGGTTTGTGAAGCCCCAGTCCCAGTGTCACAGAGCAAAGAAGGGTGGACTTTTGAAAAATGAGAAAAATCACCACAGATGTCCTTTAGAAAAAAGAAAAGAAACTATGGAGTAGTCATAGACTCCATAAATCATGAAAATCTCAGAGGTTAATTTTTTTTTTCAAAAGTCAGTAGATTTAAATTACTGACAATAGTTTTTTTTACTGCCAGAGGGTGCATGCACTCACCAGAGAGAGAGAGAGAAAGAGGGAGAGAAAGCAAGCTTCAGTAGGGTGTGTTCGTGTTGTAATTCTTTTTCCTCCATTTCTTCAATCTGTCAGAATTTGGGGGACACACATGCATGTGTGCCCAGCATGTTTTTCAAGTCTCCAGGATTAAAATTCAGACCATAGTCAACCACATGGGATCCAGTTCCCAGTGCACAGTGCTTAACCACTACACTATTGGCTAGTCCATAATTAACTATAATTTTAAAATAACTAATTTCTTAGTGTTTAAAAAAGTAATTCAAAGCTATTCAAAAAATTAAAAGATGGAAAAGAACATTTTATGGTTGATAATTGGATGTCCCTTGGAAATTCACATGTCAGAACTGGACTATATTGATTGTATTATATATATATTAGTTGGGATCAGAAGATGGCGTAATAATTACATTGTTGGACTCCCACATAGTCGAACACAGTTCAAGTCCTGCACCCAGTGGCTTAAAACTCATGCTGGGCATGTGTGCATGTGTGCCTGAAGTCCCAAGAGGAGAATGGAGAATAAGGGACTGCAGCATGGCCATCCCTGACCCCAGGGGGGTGATTTCTCCCTTTCTGTCTCTCTGTCTCTCTCCATCTCTCCAGCAAGTACACACACTCTTTTTTTCCTTTAAAAAAAAAAGATATTAGTTAAAACTTAATGTCTTCATGGTGTCCCAGGGTGAGGCCTTTGGGGCTGATAATGACATTAGGGTGGACCGATGATTGAATTATAGCAGGTGTATAAGCAGGAAGAATGAGGCCAGAAGCAGAGAGAAAACCACATGGATACTGACTATGCTCTGCTCTGCAGTAAGTTCTGCTTATCACCATTTGTAATGTCCTTAGACTTTCTAGTCACCAGAGTTGTGAGTTATTAACCTTCTATTTCTTTCTTACTTTTTTTTTTTTGGAGAGATTTTCACTTCAGGGAGCGTGCGCTTGCCAGACAGACAGAGAGAGACATAGAGACAGAAAGCGAGAAATCACCCCCCAGGGGGGATGGTCACGCTGCAATCCCTTCTCGTCCATTCTCCTCTCGGGATCTTGGGCACGCACGCACACGCGCCCGGCGTGAGTTTTAAGCCACCGGGTCCGGGATGCGAACCGCGGTCGACTACATGGGAGTCCAGCGACATAGCCATTACGCTAACTGCTGGTTCCCAACCTTCTATTTCTTTATAACTACCCAACCTCAAGTATTTCTATTACCAGTGTAATAACAGACTAAGACAGACTCAAAATCAAAATCTAGGCTTTTTTTTTTTTTTTTTTTTTTTTACTAGCCAGAGGGCATATATTCACCAGAGTGAGGAAAACACTCCCCAGTGGAGCATGATTACATTACAATCCTTCTTCCTACATTTCTCCATCCTGTTAGGGTTTTAGGCACATATGCACATTAGTCTGGCACGGTTTCGAAATGACTGGAGCTAGAATTCGAACCATCGTCAGTCATGTGGGCTCTGGTCCTCTAAGCATGGAGCTTAATCATTGTGTTACAGGGTTAACCCCAAGGTTTATGTTTTTACAAGAGACAACACCCAAAAACAAAAACACAAGAGAGGCGAAAGAACAGGTAAAGATATATTAGAATCCATATTAATGGCATATATAACGGAATCTAAATCTAAAAATCTTAAGATAAAAAGGGATATTCCACAATGCAAGAAACAAACTAACAATATTCATCATTATGAACTTCTCTTCACTAAAAACCTAGCATTAAACTATATTTTAAAAAATGGACATAATTGTTAGATAAAATGACAAATCAACAATCTTAGTGGAAAAATTTAACTTCTATCAGATGATTATACTAAGTAGTCAAAGTTAATTTAAAAGTATGGAATCCAGGCTGGCCCCATAGCACAGAGATGTTGCATTGGGAGCTGGACCCCCTCTGACTGACCACGTTTTGAATCCTCACCCTGATGACCTGAAAACCCATGTGTATGAATGTCCCAAAACCTGAGTGGTTGAAGAAAAGAAAGTAAAAGCATTGCAGCATGATCACACCCCATTAGAGGATTCTCTCTCTCTCTCTCTCTCTCTCTCTCTCTCTCTGATGAGCATATACAACCTCTGGCAAATTTTTAAAAAAGAGAGAGAGAGAAGTATAGAAATTTGAGCAAGAGCTGGCTTGATCAAATAGAGATTAATACTCTCCTCAAGTAAAGAACAATGTATCAACTGTATACTTACACAAATTTATTTTAAGGGAAGTCACACAAGAAATCTAAAAAAAAAATAAGGGGGGGAGGGAGGTCCTTATAGACCACTCTCTTAATATTGTTAGAGAAAATGTAAAATAAAGGCACAGTTTGGGTTATACTTCAAGACCAATTGTCCATAACCATGCAACCAAAACAAGTCATCCCTGATTGTCCCGAAATGCTAGCTCTAATCACAAATGAAACAAAATGTAAGCTTTACATACTTGTCAGCATAGTTCAGTGATGTTAAGCCAGCTATGAACAAATGAGCTTAAACAGCTCTGCTTGCTTCAAAAGAATGTTAATGTCTAATAGAGAAGCATGAAGAAGATCCTGAAGACTTCCTCCTTTATCCTTTACAAACCGAACCATGCTGTAGGTGAAACTTCCTACTACTTTCTGTTTGAAGAAGTCTCCCAGTTCACAAACTGTATATATACAATAAACTTAAAAATATTTTTTAATACAATCTGATTTGATTTTTGACAATTTTGGGTATCAGAAGTGAAATTAAAGTTAAAAGAAAGAGAGAGAGAGAGACTCAGAGATTGTTCCTGAGACTGGACTGGTCTGTAATCAGGCATCAGTACCTGCAGGGTGCACTGACTCACTGCTTTCTAGAAGCCCATAGGTAAGCTGCAGGGCACAACTCTCTTGGATCTGACTTTAAGGTCTCCATTCCTGTGTTTATTGAAACTTCTTGGTAAGTCACACTTCCCTGCTCAACAGGAAGGTGGAGAAACTGATATCGTGGGCCCTGTCATTAGTTCCACTGGTCAGACCCCACATGGCATCTGAAGAAACCAAAGACAAGGATGGATTCTACCTAGTCTAACAGATCAAGGTCTGTGCTTTTCTGGGAAAAATGACTGTACTCTATAGAGATACTTTGAAATTACAGTGATCACTCCGGGGAATTTCCAATTTAAAGAAAATAATCCATCCTAGGGGAGCCCTTAAAAAAAGATCCAGGATCTTTCAAAAAACAATGAACTACATTCTGTGATTGGTATATAGAGGCTTCCAAAAGACAGAATAGCTCAAAAATAACCTCTATAGTATCTTTATACTGTGCTAATAAAAATTATAGGGTAAGACTCAGACATTTGAAATTTAGGCCCCATTGCTCCCAAAGGACCCAGAGACTCCCAATAGCATCAACCAAAGGCTGAAAAAGGAAGAAGACCACGAGGAAACAAACGAGATTCTTATCTATTCTTATCTATTCAAACAGGCTTTGGAGACATTCAAACAGTCATGAGTATCTTCTCAGTCACTTATCTAAAATTGAGTCCGAGCCTCCATAAGATTGACTTCTGTTAATAGGCAAATATAACCTAAAACTCCTTTTTGTAGGAAACTTGCATCATTTCTTGAGACTTTGAGATCCAAATTTTCTGCCCTGGCTTCTCTTCACGGGACCTGAGAGCCATCTCTTTAGGATTCAAGCTTCAGGAGATGGTTCATTAGAAGGGGAAAAAGCTACTTAGAAACCAATTGGCAAATGAGAAATTTTTAGACTTTTCCACAAGTACTAGACAAAAGAGCTCCAGCCAATTGTACAAATAATCTTAACTGCCAGAAACACAATTTGGATTCAATTGTTCTTGCATAAACTAATGAGTATGGTATTATTTCATCTAGCACGTGCCTAAAAATTCAGAATAAAAGCTATAAGATATCTGTTTTCACCTGTCTTTATGGTTATATCTGTCTATATAAATAAAAAGACTTCAAAAGTTCACAAAAAAATGGAATTAAAGTATAATCCTATTTTGGTGTCCAGAAAATTGAAATCTGTACATTTTTTTATTAAAAAAAATTTTTTTTTAGGATTTTGCCACAGGGTGTGTGTCCACACTCACCACAGAGAAACAGAAAAACAGAGAAAAAAGTGAGAATTTACCACTACCACCACCCCCCCACCCTCCCAGGAAGGATGGCCATGCAGCAAACCCTTCTCTTCCATTCTCCACTTGGGATTTTGGACATGCACACACAGGTACCTGGTGTGATCCTTAAGTCACCAGATATGGCACTTGAACCATGCGGGAATCCAGCACCTAATCACTACATTATCTGCTGGCCCCTCCATGCTTTTTTTTCTTTGTTTGTTTTATAACTTTATTTGAAAATCAGCAGTTAGTTCTCATTCACATTGACTGTAGATTTTTGAAAGTGGTAAGAGGTACATAGGTCACCAGAGTGTAGAGCTTGTTGGGTGAATCTTTATCCTCGTTTCGTTTTCTGGACAACCGCACATGGATTCGATATGGGACATTCCTTATTCCTTTGGTCCAGATAGCTTTGTTGAGCCTGGTATCAATGCCCACATTTGGAGTCCCCATCTCTTTCCTGGCAAATTTCTAGATTTCTTAGCGTGCCCAAGGGGCATGTTTCTTGAAGTCCACACCATAGATGCACTTGTGAATGTAGATGATGTATTCCTGGGTCACCACCTCGCTGATGGCAGAACGGCCCTTCTTGCCACCCTTCTTTGCAGGAGCCATTCTGCCAGGCCTAAGCTGGAAAGCCCTTCATGCAATTTTTAAAAAATAATAAGCATTTCCACAAACTTTTCAAGTCCCCTCATAACATTAATAAGTCTTTTTTTAATTAAGTATTCCTAAAACTCCCAGAAAAAAAGGAACTAACCAAATGTTTTTCAAGTTCCTGAAAGTTAGGTAATTCTTAGTAATTAATAACATTGTTGGCTTAGAAAAAATGCTTATTTTGAGGATTTTTTAAATTAAATATAATATAGACAACTTTTTCTACCTAGGTTTACTAATAAACTCAACTATGCTACAAATCTCAACGGCATGAAAAATAACTTAAGATGATGGCTAGCCATTTAAACTCTCACAAAACATTCATGAGTAATTCAAAAATTACAGTTAAATAAGTAAATTAAATGAATGTAAGGGGACCGGCGGTGGCATGGTGGTGAAAAGTGCTGGACTCACAAATGGCTGACCACGGTTCGAGTCTAGGACTTGGTGGCTTGCTTTCTCGCTTTCTATCTCTCTCTCTCTGTGTCTTGCTATGGTCAAATTAAAAATAACAATAATGGTAAATAAAATAAATGAAATAATTCTTTTAAAAATGAATGTAAGTAAAAGAAACTTATAAATAAACTTTCAAAAAATACTTTCAGAAATCTCTTTGACCACCGGGCCTGCACGTGGCCACCGGGCCTGCGCCTGCACATGGCCACCGGGCCTGCGCGTGGCCGCCGGGCCTGTGCGTGGTCCCCGGGCCTGTGCGTGGTCCCCGGGCCTGCGCATGGCCGCCGGGCCTGCGCCTGCACGTGGCCGCCGGCAAACTGAAGCCGAAAACAAGGATTAAGAACTTACAACTATAAGCAACAGAAAGAAACTTCAGCTGTCTTAAACCAATTGAGAAATATATTGTATAGGAGGATTTTCTCTACCTATGGACAGTGAGAAGATGATGGTTACCAGCCCTGCATTACCTCAGGGAAAAACAAGAACTACTCTACCATTCTTAAGGAAGCCAGATACCCGAGGATAACTCAC
>NW_006159610.1:8400756-8410906 GCF_000334495.1 Tupaia belangeri chinensis | reverse complement strand
AAAAAAATGCATATTTGACGACTGCAGCGAGCTGTATGGGCACAGCTGGGTACTACTTTATAGTATGTTCATTCTACTCACTGGGGTTTATGCCTAAAGTCAGACTTGGGTTCATGTATAGGTATGTGTCAGCTGTGCTAGCTATTGGATATATTTAGACTAATTAAGTTCATTGGCAGAACAATTGAATAGGGGGAGGGAGGCATGGAGGGCAACCATGGATGCCAGGGACAATGTGGGAGGAGGATGGGACATGGCAGAGGGTGGGGGATAGGGAATCAGGGATGGCAAAACAAAAGGCAAGGTATGTAGGACACAAGAATTGGAAAATTATTTGCTTAGAACATGTATGTTGATGTGCTTGATTGAGCCAATGCACAGTGTATTTTGGATGGAAAATTCATTTGTGTGTTGTGATGGTGTATAGTGAATTAATGTAGAGAATGAATAAATTAAAAAAAAAATCTCTTTGGTAACTTGCATGCTTAAAGTGATACTAAGTTAAACTAAATGATTATTCACTGAATATCTAGATAATTTTCAAATAAGATAAAATATTGAAACATTAATTGCTGGACCTATTTATTCACCTTTGGCTTTGAAGGCATTCAGGACAGGCTACCCCAAAAGATGCAACTCTGACATAATGGCAATTTTGAGTTATGAGCACTTAAAAAAGAGCAGGTGCAAACAACAACAAAATACCTATCTTTTTCTTAAAAGCAGGAGAGAGAACTCCCATCTAAAGATGTCTGCCCTGCTTACTGGCAGTGATGACCTCCCCACGAGAACATGCCTCTCACAAGGGACCTCCTTCATCCCTCTCCAAAAGAGAAGAGCAAACACAAGAAGAGGCACCTGGTGCAGAGCCCAATTCCTACTTCATGGATGTGAAGTGCCCAGGATGCTATGAAATCACCACAGTCTTTTGCCATGCACAAATGGTAGTTTTGTGTGTTGGCTGCTCCATTGTCTTCTGCCAGCCTACAGGAGGAAAAGCAAAGCTTACAGAAAGATGTTCCTTCAGGAGGAAGCAGCACTAGAAGCATCCTGACTCAAGATGAGTGGAAAACCATCCCAATGAACACATTTTGGGGGGAAAAAAAAGTCTGCCCTAAACCAGAAGAAAAGTACATTCATTATCATCAAGGATTGAAAATTGACACTGAAGAAAATCTTACAACCCAATCTTGTAAACTAACCCTAATCTCCTTAGTCATTTTTACAACCCGTTAATAGCAACCCTAGTTTAAGGCCCTTTGCCTTGTTGCAGTTTCGTAATTTACTATTCTTTGTCCAATTCAGTTCTAACTATGTATTTGGATTTTCTTTTTCTTAGAATGGTTCCTATGTCATATAAAAATATTAAATACATTTGTATGTTTTTCTCCTGTTAATTTGTCTGATATCTACTCTCAGACCCAGTCGAAAATCCCAAGAGGATAGAGATAAAACTTTGTCTCCCTTACAACTTACTAAATTACTAAAGATATTTGAATATGCTCATACATTATTTTGCCACAATGAGAATTTATACTAAGAGGAAGCTTACATCTATAAAAATGTGATATATTGGGTTGTCAGAAAAGTAATGTTGCACTTTTGCATAAAAAAAAACATATCATGACTTTTCCAATGACCCAATATTTATAAGATTTATTAATCTGCTCATAATAAATGTTGACAAACAGTTCATAAGTATGCACTTCTTCATTTCCTCCATGAAAAAGAAATGGTGCTGATATTAAATCAATATATGTAATTTAATTACTTAAAATTAAAAGATGAATAAAAACAACTGTATATAAAAAGTATGCAAAGAGGGGCAGTCCCGTAGTGCAGTAGTTAAGCGCTGTGCAGAGGGAGCTGGATCCCACATGGCCAACACTACGTCTCAGCCCTGGCAGCTTGAAAAACATGCAAGGCATGTGTACGTGTGGCCAGGATCTTGATGGATGAAGAATTGGAGGGAAAAGGATAGTGACTTGACCAGGCCCCAGGGTGGAATCCTTCTCTTTCTGCCTCATGTATGTGTAAACACCAACTGACATGAAAAATATATCATTAAGGGGTCAGCAGATGGCATAACGGTTACATCACTAGACTCCCATGTAGTTGACTGCAGTTCAGGTCCCAGAGGGCGGCTTGAAACTCATGCTGGGCACATGTGTGTGCATGCCCAAAATCCTGAGAGGAGAGGGGACTGTAGTGTGGCCATCCCCACTGGGAGATGATTTCTTGTTTTCTGTGTCTCTCTGACTCTGTTTCTCTGACAAGCACACATGCTCCAGAGCAAAAATCTCGCCAAAATAATCATTTAAAAGCATGCAAATTAAATAGAATATGATTTTAATAAAGAAAAGTATATGAGGTATGAAGAACATGGTTTTGTTCAAGAAAAACATAGAATATTTTTTGTCCTAAAACAAAATAACTGGTTATTCCAGAAGGAAAAAGAAGAAAAGAATAGGACAAAACCTAGATGAACATATAAAGTAGGGAAGAGAGAAAAAAAAAGTGAGATAAGAAATCTTACATAACTAAGCTAGCGAAAATGGAATGAATTTACCATAAAGGTTTTTAAAAATAAGCTCAATATCAAAAGTACATGATACAAAACTAGAATTTTTACCTTCTCTGTTAAGATGACAAAGTTTTCTTGGGTTATTGGTCTGCTTCTGATAAGGGATTATAAAGTTTTGTTTTTAATTTTACCTTTAAAATAATTTGTCTAGGAAACAAAGATTCTATGTTTTATCAAAATAATCCCCTGTGCTTCACATTGTCTTTATTGAGTCTTCTCTATTAAAAGATCTAAGGCTTATTTCTTTTTTTACAAGTATGAAGTTTTTTGTAATTTCCTTTGGCGTCTTAATGGGTAACAGTATTGTTTCACTGTGACTTATGTCCTATTTAACCAAATGTTTTAAACCATTTCATATTTTTCACAAACTTCCCGAATCTAATTCTAAATAAATTATTTTTCTTTTTTAATTATTAATTTTTATTTTATTTATTCATTCTTTTATTATTATTGTTTTTTTGGAGAGGTTTCCGCTATAGGGCGCGTGCGCTCGCCAGACAGAGAGAGACATAGAGACAGAAAGCAAGAAATCACCCCCCAGGGGGAATGGTCACACGGCAATCCCTTCTCCTCCATTCTCCTCTTGGGATCTTGGGCACGCACGCACACGTGCCCGGCGTGAGTTCTAAGCCACCAGGTCCGGGACGCGAACTGCGGTCAACTATGTGGGAGTCCAGTGACATAGCCATTAAGCTAACTGCTGGTTCCCACATTCATTTCTTTTTAAATTTGACCAGAGAGAGACAGAGGGTGAGAGCGAGAGAGAGAGGAAGTAAGAAAGCAAGTCGCCAGATTCAGGACTCGAACCCTGGTCGGCCATGTGGGAGTGTCCAGCACTGTAACCACCATACCACCTGCTTGCCCCCCTAAATAAATTATTTCTTACCTCAAACTAACCTTGTGATTTTTCCAGAGAGCCCCTGAAAATTCTCAAAACTTGTTCTCCTTAAAAAAAGAGAGATCAAACTAATTAAACTTATTTGGTAAGTTAAATTACATGGACTACACTATCAAATAAAAAGTAATACTAAGCTTTCCTTATGTTATATTTATGTAGGTATATGTAATATTATGTGTTCCTGAAATTGTATGAAATTCCTAAAAATGCATCCATGTTTTTATTGTCCATATAGTCAGTTTTAATTCTAGTTATTATCATTTTTTAAAGAATTATTTATTGGGACCAGCAGATGGCATAATGGTTATGTCACTGGACTCCGATATGGTCGACCACTGTTCGAGTTCTGGACCCCGTGGCTTAAAACTCATGCCAGGTGCATGTATGTGTGTGCCCAAAATTCTGATAGATAAAATGGAGAATAAGGGATTCTGGCATGGCCAGCCCCCTGGGAGGTGATTTCTCATATTCTGTCTCTCTGGCTCTCTCTCTGGCTCTCTGGCAAGTGCACACACCCTACAGGAAAAATCTTGAAAAAAAAAAGTATTTATTTTATTTATTATTATTTAATTTGCTATAGGTAAGCACACATGCTCACCAGAAAGAGAAAGAAAAAGTGAGAAAGCAAGCTTGAAGCCTGGGACTCCAACTGCAGTCAGCCATGTGGGAGTCTAGTACCTTACCCACCATACCATCTGCTGGCCCTTAGTTATTATCTTAAAATGTTATACATCACAGAAATAATCACATTTTCTTCTTCATTGCATTAAAATGAATTATTGATCATTTTAAGTAAGTTTCCATACAGGGTTATTGTTTGATGCTCTCCTGAAAGTTTTTTTTTTTTTTTGAGAGGTTTTTGCTATAGGGCTTTTTGGCTTGCCAGACAGACAGAGAGAGACAGAGAGACAGAAAGCGAGAAATCCCCCCCCAGGGGGAATGGCCACACGGCAATCCCTTCTCCTCCATTCTCCTCTCGGGATCTTGGGCACGCACGCACACGCGCCCGGTGTGAGTTTTAAGCCACCAGGTCCGGGACATGAATTGCAGTAGACTACATGGGAGTTCAGCGACATAGCCATTACGCTAACTGCTGGTTCCTCTCCTGAAAGTTTCTGTAAGCAGCTATGATACAAAATTACAAGAGATTCATGGAAAAGACTAATGAGTAACAATTCCTGATAACTGAAACAGCATTGCTCTTAGTACTACAGCCTCACAAGTGAAGTTAGATTGGTTGATACAAACTTGAGAGCAATCACAGTTTATATATGGACAACCTTCATGCCTGTTGTTTTGTGGGCCATGCAGAAAGTTCACTGGAACATCTGAAATCATCAGAGATGGTCAAACTGCAAACCAGGAAATTCTAGGAGATTGAAACAGCCATAATGGAAAAAAAAAACATGCTATTTGCATGTCAGTAAGTCAGGAATTAGACCCCCAAACTTCAGAAATCTAAAAGATCAGGTCCAGATATTCTACCAGATCAGGGAAGCACAATCTACTGATCTATTTCAGTGATTAAAGCTTGGCTCTTGGGGACGTTGGTTTTAGATTATTTTTCAAGTCCTTCGTATTATCTTCTTATTAGTCATATTGATAATCTCCTTTGTGCACTGCAATCTCTCAAGAGTCTTGAATGCTTGTCAGCGCCACTCATTTGACAAATGATCTCTGCAAAGATTGAATAAGAGCTACAGAAACAAGATTCAACAGTAGAAACCAGTTTGCAAAGTGTGGATGTCTACAGAAAAGAAAACGACATGTGGGGATGAACAGTCACCAAGTTGGTCATACTCTCAGTTCACCTGGGAAAATGATCAAAAGGCGGGGGAGGGTAAGACTGTTAAAGAAAAAGCAAACTGGAAGCCATAGTTTAGATGTACCGCAAGGCCAGCTGCCCATAACCACATAGTCAAAACAAGTCATCATGATTTCCCTGAAATACTAGCTCTAATTATAAACAAAACACAAAATGTAAGCTTTATGTCCTGGTAGTATAATTCCATGAAATTAAACCAATGAGTTATAGACAAATAATAAATAGTTTAAACAGTTTTGTTTGCCTTAAAAAGAATGTTAACATGTAACTGAAAGCCATAAAAAGGTTAAAATCTTTTTTCTTTGTTTTGCAAACTGAGCTTTAACAGCTGTGAGTGACGCTTACCACATGAAGTCTCCCAGTTTAGTGAACTGTTCTTCTATATGCACAATAAACTTTAAAAAACTTTTTAAACTTTATTTTTATGCCAAAGGATGTACGTGAACTTGCCAGAGAGAGAGCGTGTGCACAATAATCAGCCTCAGTGGTGGATAGTCATGCTGTAATTCTTTTTCCTCCATTTATCCATCCTGTCAGGATTTGGGGTATGCATGCACATGCGCCTGGTATGTTTTTTTCCCAGGCTACCAGGTTGAGATTCAAACTGTGGTTGGCCATGTGGGTTCTGGCTCCCAATTCACAGCACTTAACCACAGTGCTAGGAGGCCATGCCCTGACTTTTTTTTTTTCTTCTTTTTTTGGAGAGGTTTTTGCTCTAGGGCACATGCGCTCGCCAGAAAGACAGAGGCAGACAGAGAGATAGAAAGTGAGAAATCACCCCCCAGGGGGAATGGCCACACCACAATCCCCTCTCCTCCATTCTCTTCTCGGGATCCTGGGCACACAAGCACACGCGCCCAGCGTGAGTTTAAGCCACCAGGTCTGGGACGCAAACCCCGGTCAACTACATGGGAGTCCAGCGACACAGCCATTATGCTAACTGCTGGTCTCCCTCCCACACACACCTTATTTTTGACAATGCAATGCAAATGAATTAGAATTCAACCAAAAAGAGATCATTTTTACAAACTTCTCCTTTGAAAACTTTTTAAATGTTTTCCTAAGTAACTCATTAGGAGGAAATTACAATATAAATTGCAGTATTTGGGACTGAATGACAATAAAATACCATATATTTAAAACTTTTAGGATGTAGCTAAAGCAGTATTTTGGGGGCAGCAGGTAGCATAGTGTTTGGGGCACTGGATCCCACATGGTTGGGTTTGGGCTCCAGAACCAGCAGCTCAAATTTCACTTGCTCTCTCTCCAGTGAGTGCATTATAAGGTAAAAACCTAAAGTAAATAAATAAATGAATAATTTTTAATACATCTTTAGCATTTTATTTTTTGAGAGATGTTTGCTATAAGGGATGTGCACTCACCAGAGGATTGGAGAGACAAAGCGAGAAATCACCCACCAGGGCAATGGTCACACCGTAATCCCTTCTCTTCCCTTCTCTTCTCGGGATTGTGGTCACGCTTGCACGCACATGTGTCCGGTGTGCATTTCAAGACGCCAGGTCTGGGACTCGAGCCGCAGTTGGCCATGTGAGAATCCAGTGTCTTAACCATCATACCACCTACTAGCCCCAAGCATTCATTTATTTATTTGTTTGCTTTTTAGAGAGAAATTTTTGCTATAGGACAGGTGTGTTCACCAGAGAGACTAGCGAGACATAAAGTGAGAAATCACCCCCCGGGGGGGATGGCCACAGCAAAATTCCTTCTGTCATTCTCCTCTCAAGATTTTGGGCACGCACGCACACGCGCCTGGCATGAGCTTTTAATTCTCTGGGTCTGGAACTCAAACCACAGTTGACTACATGGGAGTCCAGTGATGTAACCATTATGCCATCTGATGATCCTCCCAAGCATCTATTTTAAATACTAAAAAAAAAAGATTAAGAAAATAAAAAAAGGACCAGCAGATGACATAATGGTTTACTCAAGGATGAGTCCCAGACTTGGAAGCTTGAGAAAACATACTAGGTGCGTGTGCATGCATGCCCAAAATCCTCAAAGGAGAGAGAAATGGAGAAGGGACTCTGGTGCCCCATGGAGGGTGCTTTCTTTCTCTGTCTCTCTCCAGTGAGTGGACATGCCCTCTGGGAAATTAAAAGAGAGAACAAATTCCAGATACAAGTAGAAAACCAAGATAAAAAAAGGAAGACAAATAATATGAGAAGTGAAAAAGGACATATAACTACTGACCCGACGTGAGTTTCAAGTCACTGGGTCTGGGACCCAAACTACGACTGGCTATGTGAGAGTGACACAATGGAAGGGCTATGCTGTCTGCTAGTCCCTAAGTGTATTTGTGTGTGTGTGTGTGTGTGTGTGTATGTATGTGTATATATATATATATATATTTAAAAATACATATTGCAAAAAAAGACTTAAGACTATACAGAAAATTATTCCCCATCAGACAAATCAAACACAGAAAATATTTTCACCTAATTGTTTGGAAATCCCTATCTTACACAAACGTTCAGAGAATTTACAAAAACCTGAACCCATAGGCTGCATTGGACCAGATTTGGACTATCTCTCTATCCCCAAACTTCTCATGGCTTGAGACAAACAATCTGTTTAAAAACCACACTGAAGTTTTTGATTACTTGCAACTGAAAATATTCCGGATTATGAATTTTATCAAAAATGAGAAGTTGCAAGGAAAACAGTAGCTAAATGAAGGCATTAGCTAAGAGGAAGTAGGCCAGTGGGTATCAAGGAGTCAATCATTTCAGACTGAAAAGCTGGAATTGGGTGGTGATGAGATATTCGGACAGACTGCTACCTGGCGTGTCTCGGAACATCTATCACATGCATACTAGACCTTTCAGTCAATAGTAAGACAAGTTCAGAATGTTGACTCAGTCAGGGTTTTCTCTTTTCGTGAGCCAATATTTGAGTATCTATGGCAAGCTGCTACTGCGTGCCAGACGTTGTTATGGCAACTCAAGCACCAGTGGTGAATAAAATGGAAATAAAGCCCCTGCCCTCATGGAGTTTCTGTTCTAGTGGGGGAAAACAGATAATAAATATACAAATAAGAAGTGCTATGAGGGGGAAAAATTAGCAGAGCAGGAGCAATCGGGAGTTTTGAAGGGGGATGATCTTTTACACGAGGAATCTGAACCCTCATTGGAGGGTGGGAGGGAGGGAGCCTTGAGTCTACCGTGGCAATGGGAATAGCAGAAGCATTTTTGTAGTGTGTTTGGAAGAACAGAGACCAAAAGGGAAGGATAATAAAAAAGTGATATAGAATAACATGTGGTGGGGGAGGGGAATGAGATTTGGAAAGGCCTTCGGGGCTATTGCACAGACCAGCTTTTCCTCAGAGCTGCTGGGAAGTCCCTTTTCTTGACATTTTCAGCAAAGGTCTCCAAAAGAGAAGTGTACTGAGACTTATACTAGCTCGAATTCAAGTAACAAAAGAAGGAAATGTGAAAAACTGCAGGACGGAGAGGGTCTTGTTCTACAGAGAACCCGCAGTCCTTGGTCAGGAGACCTGACAAACTGAAAGAGTCAGATGCTTCAGTATCTCACCCTGAGATCCTAGCAAGTACACTGTGAAGCCGCAGTTCTGGCAGGATATATGCCAAGAACACAGAATATTAGATAATGCCTTTACTTTAGGAATTCTCTGCCAGGTGAAAAGGGAATACCAGTCGAAGATGGGATTAAGGGAGTTGTCTTCCTGGCTACTGTTGCAATGCCTCAAGGCAGTGGCCATTAATGCAGGGAGTAGGGGCTTGGCGGAGCACTAAGGCTAACCTAAGAGTTGAACATTTTGGGGCTCAAAGATAATCTGGAAAAATTCCTTGCTGTAATTTCTTGCACATATAATTGGGAATAGATAATCCAAAAATCTACTAGGTTTAAGAGCGAACTATATTGATTAAAAAACAAAACAACAAAAAATACTTACAAAATCTATTAACAGCCTATGTCTATTGAACCCTAAAGAAATCTCTGAGGCTCCAGATAGTCCCAGCCAGTAAAGAAGACCATAGCCGCCAACGTGATGGGGGAGTTGTTAATGGGCACAGGTTCATCCCAGGAAGAAAACTGTGGTTGGCTGATTGGCTAGTCAAGGAATTCATTTCACTTCCAGGACAAAGAGTCCTCACCATTACTGTCCCGCTAGATTTAGTAATTGTAGCAGGATTCCATAATTTGTCAAGACCAGTAACTGCTGTGATTTCCCATTCTCCCTTTTCTCTAGAATGAACTCTTGTTATATGAGTAGTATCTGTGGTCTTTTCCAGGAACTAGCAATTTGTCTTCGGGCTCCCAGGTTGTCTGACTGTGAAAGCCAAATTCACACCTGATGGAAAGGATGGCATTCTATCCAGAGATTTCAGAGGTTAAGTTACACATGGTTCATGGATGAACCTTGTCTTAGGGAAGAAGCATTGCAGAAAGATGCGAGGAAGCAATCAGACAGGCAGTTCCTAGTTATATAACCAACTGGCTGGTTGGTGTCTGCAATTGGCTAAGTCTCAGTTTGGGGTTTTGGGGGGTGTGTGCATGTTTAAGTCAGTAACAAGAAAAGCCTCCAACCTAAGTTTCAGTTTGCTTATCTAAGGGCTTTAGTTATAAGACAACTTCCAGCTAATGACCTCTTTCTTGTTTGCTTTAACACCAGTCTTCTTTGATGTTAAGACCATGTTAAAAAAAAAAATGGACTCAACAGTAGAAATCTGGGGACTTTAGAAAAGTTTTTACCTTCTTTGTTTAAAATTATTTTTTATAATTATTTATTTTATTTTATTTATTAATTCTTTTATTTAATTTGACCAGAGAGAGAGAGAGAGAGGAAAAGTAAGAAAGCAAG
>NW_006159610.1:8396201-8399912 GCF_000334495.1 Tupaia belangeri chinensis | reverse complement strand
GTTGGCCATGTGGAAGTGTCCAGTGCCTTAACCATCATGCTACCTGTTGGTCTCACTTTTATTTTCTTGGTACAGGTTTCCTGTTCCTCTTTCTTCCCACCTAGAACACAGACTTGAAGCTGGAGGTGGAGCAGCCATTTCTTAACGATGTATAACAAGATGAGGATAAAATCCAACACATCTGCAATAGTGAGGAATGAAAGAAGAGAAGGAAACACAAAAGAAGGAAGGAAGGAGCAAGCCAAGTCTGAGTTCTAAATGGAATTATTAAATAACTGTACTAGTCTAGGATAACTTACTTGTTGTTATATTTAAATTTTTTATATAAGGTGTCTTCTAAAAGTTCATGAAAAACATATATTATGAAGAAATTGCATGAATTTTAATTTTTTGCATAAAATAAACTTGTACTTTAATTTTATTATTCCACAAACTTTTTGAACTCTTTCGTATAGAAGCACAACAATGACTCTGTATGCTTAACCAAGTACATTTATATTATTATACAATAATCAAGGAGATATAAATGCAAATAGTGAGGTACCCTTTTATGCTTATCACTTGGGGAGATATTGGGAATTCTGATCATAACCAATGCTGGCAAGGAAGTAGAGAGGTAAAAAGTTTCATATGTTGCTAGAGGAAGAGTACATTGGTGCAACACTTTGTAGAGCAACTTAGAAAAAGCTGGTTTAGTTCAGAGGTTTTTGCAGTAGGGCATGTGCACTCACCAGAGACAGAAAGCGAGAAATCACCCTCTGGGGGAATGGCCATGCTGCAATCCCTTCTCCTCCATTCTCCTCTGGGGATCTTGGGCATGCATGCACATGCGCCTGGCATGAGTTTAAGCCACCAGGTCTGGGACTCCAACCGCGGTCAACTACATGGGAGTCCAGCAACAAAGTCATTACGCCAACTGCTGGTCCCTATTTTTTAGAAGTTTTGGCCATAGGGTATATGTCCTTGCCAGAGAGAGACAGAGACAGTGAGAGGGAAAGTGAGAAATCAACCCCCCATGGGGAACAGCCGTGCTGCAATCCCTTCTCCTCCTGGAATCTTTGGCACACGTGCACATTACCTGACGTGATTTTCAAGCCATTGGGTCCAGGACTCAAACTGTGGTCTCTACCATGTGGGAGTCCAGCGATATAACTGCCACGCCATCTGCTGGCTCCACAATTCCCCTTTTAAATATAAACCTTAGATCCGTACTATTTAACATATGGTCAATCCATGGAGTCCAAGAATCTTTTTTACTTAGGCACAAGGAAATAAAGATAAGCATGTTCATTATAAGCTTGTTTGTAATAGAACAGATAAGGGAGAGGGGAGGCTTAAATGTCTATCAATGAAAGAGCAAATAAATACTGTTACATTAATTAAACATTAAATGTTGTTACATTCAACTCAAGTAATAAGTGTAGTATGACAGCACTTGCATAAACTTTTAAAACATGCAAAGTCATCTTATATCTTGTTTATGGATATTTATATACATGAATTACCAGTCTAAAAATGCATGGGCAGGCTAGCAGGTGGCGCAGAGGTTAGTGAACTGGATCCCACGCAGCCGACTAGATCCCACATGGCTGACAACGTGCTTCAAGTCCTGGACCCAGTGGCTTAAAAAACATACTGGATATGTGTGTGTGCTACATCCTGAGAAAAAAATGGACAGAAAAGACTGCAGCATGGCCTCCTCCCTGGGGGATGATCTGTCACTTTCTCCCCTCAAATACTGCTCCTTCAAATACTTTAAATGCTGCAAACTACTCTCTGCCTTCTTGTTAATTAAAAGTCTATGATTTGCTAGATCACAGAGAAGAATAAAGGTCTTTTGATGCTCAACTTAATTGAACCCAAAAGTTCTTGAAGCATGAACATGCCCAGGGGAATATATTGATGCAATTCTTTACTTTCTGAATAAAGAATTATAATTAATTATAATAACTAATATCTGTTTTGTGCTTACGCACCAGGCATTACAGTAAGAAATTTGTGTGGATTGTTTGCTCTTCTTTTACAACAACTCCATGTAGTGGGCTGTATTATTATTTCTATTTCGCAAATGAGGAAACCAAGGCTAGTCACAGGCAAGTAAGTGGGGGAACTGAGATGCACTGAGCAATTTGCCTCCAGAGGCCTTATTCTTAACCACCTTACAAAGTGCAATAGATGGTCAGGTGCTGAGAGTCTAGGACTTCATAGCGTTGCAAAAAAAAAAAAAAAAAAAAACCCAACCTTATTGATATGTCCAGTTCTGTTGGGTCATCAGAAAAGTCATGATGCATTTATGCACAGAAAAACATATCATGACTTCCAATGACCCATTATCTCAGTTTTACTTGTTTCATGGAATATATCCACAGTTTTTTTTTCTTTCTTTTTTTGGAGAGGTTTTTGCTATAGGGCGTGTGCGCTCGCCAGACAGAGAGAGAGACAGAGAGATAGAAGGCGAGAAATCACCCCCCAGAGGGGATGGCCACGCCGCAATCCCTTCTCCTCCATTCTCCTCTCGGGATCTTGGGCACGCACGCCGCGCACCCCTGTCGCATCCCCACCACCTTGCTGCGGTTACCTGGGGCAGCACCTACACTATGTTTTGATTTTGGTAATTTTGACTTTTGGTAAGATGGCCCTGCCCCATTAATTTTTTTCAAAGTTTTTTTTTTTTTTTTTTTTTTAGAGAGGTTTTTGCTATAGGGCATATGCGCTCTCCAGACAGACATGACTGGACTCCCACGCAGTCGACCGCGGTTCGCATCCCGTACCTGGTGGCTTAAAACTCACGCCGGGTGTGTGTGCATGCGTGCCCAAGATCCTGAGAGGAGAATGGAGGAGAAGGGATTGTGGCGTGGCCATCCCCCCTGGGGGGTGATTTCTCTCTTTCTGCCCTGTCTCTGTCTGTCTGGCGAGCGCATGCGCCCTATAGAGAAAACGTTTCCAAAAAAAAAGAAAAGAGTACTGGATCCCACTTGGCTGACCACACAGTTTAAATCTTAGCCCCAGTAACTTGAAAAACACACCAAGCCTATGTGCATGGTACTTGAAATTCCAATAGGATGAAGAAATGGGGAAGGGATTGTGGTCTGGCCATGCTATACTGGCAGAGGAGGGTGCTTTCCCTCTTTCTCTGTCTCTCTCTGGCAAGGACATGCACTCTTTGGAAAATTTTTAAAAATAAATTCTTGGTTATAGTATTTTTCTTTAAGCATTTTGAATATATAAGTCCAAGGTCTCTATAGTTTCTGGTAAGAAAGTGGTATTTTATTAAGAATCCCTTGGATATGAGGAGTTGTTTCTCTCTTGTTGCTTCAAGATTACCCTTGTCTTTTTTTTTTATTATCATAATCTTCTTTATATTACATTGGATTACATATAACTTTACATTGACTTCCATTGCTTTTTCAAAAGGGAATGCCATGCATGTCAGTCAATACAGAGGCATCGATCTCCCCGCTTTATCATTCAAAGTCTTTTCCATGCATTTCCCAATAATTATTATTATTATAATTTTTTAAAACAGTCAATCACTATTTCTCATTTTGCTTGTTAAAAGACTTCACCCATCATGAAATACTTCCCAGACCAGTCCAGTTGAGAATACTATACACGTCATCTTCAACAGATAATAAACCATATCTGTTTCTCACTAACATCCCCTCTATTGTTCACTTGCTATCTTTCTCTATCCTCTTCTCTTTTTTTTTT
>NW_006159610.1:8390044-8394984 GCF_000334495.1 Tupaia belangeri chinensis | reverse complement strand
CCCAGTGGTGTGTGGGGGGGGGGGCGGCCAGGCCGTTCCAGCGCGCGCTGGGGCGGGGCGTGAGCCCCACCCGGCCGCGTGGCGCGCCCCCCGGAGTGGGGGGGGGCGCTGGCCAGGCCGTTCCCAGGCACGAGGCTGCCAAGATTACCCTTGTCTTTTGACATTTTGATTATGATGTGTCTAGATCTGACTCTTTTAGTTATACCAACTTGGTATTCAATGCGTTTCCTGAATATGTATTTTATTAAATTTGGGAAGTTTAGGTCACTTTTTTCCTTCAAATATTCTTTCTACTCTTTCTCTGCCTCTTCTCTTTCTTGGCTTCTTTTTAAAAATAATTTTGCTAGAGAGTGCATCCACTCACCAAGGAGAGGCAAAGGCAGAGAGAGAGAGAGAGAGAGAGAGAGAGAGAGAGAGAATGTAAGAAAGTATCTCCCTCCCCCTATGGGGGATGACCATACCACAATCATTTCTCCTCCATTTCTCCTTCAAGATTTCAGGCACACATACACATGTACCTAGCAAGCTTTTTTTTTTTTTTTTTTTTTTTTGAGAGATTTTCACTGTAGGGCGCGTGCACTCGCCAGACAGACAGAGAGAGACATAGAGACAGAAAGCGAGAAATCACCCCCCAGGGGGGATGGTCACGTCGCAATCCCTTCTCCTCCATTCTCCTCTCGGGATCTTGGGCACGCACGCACACGCGCCCGGCGTGAGTTTTTTAAGCCACCTGGTCCGGGACATGAACCGCGGTCGACTACGTGGGAGTCCAGCGACATAGCCATTACGCTAACTGCTGGTTCCCCCTAGCAAGCTTTTCAAGCTACCGAGTCTGGGAGTCAAACCATAGTCAGCCATGTGAGATCCAGCTGCTTCAACCACCAGGCCACTGTCTGGTCCACTTGGCCCGTCTTTATGCATGTATTGGTACACTTGATGGTACACCACAGGTCTCTGAGGCTCTGTTCATATTTTTTTCTTTCTGTTCTTACTGAATAATTTTAATTGCGCTTTCTTTTAAATTTATTGATTCTTCTATCAGCTCAAATCTCCTGCTGAGTTTTTCAAGTGAAACATTTATTAAGTTATTGTATTTTGCCATAACATTTTTTTACAAATTTTATAACTTTATTGATATTCTTTTTAAAAATAATTTATTTAACTTTATTTATTTATTTACTTATTTATTTTGATTTGACCAGAAAGGGACAGAGTGAGAAAGAGATAGGAAAAGTGAGAAAGCGAGTTGCCAAGTCCAGGACCCCAACTGTGTTCGGCCATATGGGTGTCAGTGCCCTTAACCACCATGCCACCTGCTGGCCCCACTTTATTGATATTCTAAATTTGGTGAGAAATTACTCTCATACTTTCTCTTAAGTCTTTAGATATAATTTCCTTTAATTCTCTGAACATACTTAAATGAGCTCACTTAGAGCCTTTGTCTAGTAAGTCCAATATCTAGGCTTCGTCAGGGAGAATTTCTCTTTCTTTCTTTCTTTCTTTCTTTCTTTCTTTCTTTAAAAGAGAGATTTTTGCTATAAGATGCATGCACTCACCAGAGAGAAACAGACAGACATAAGGCAAGAAATCACCTCCTCCCCTCCAGCCTCCCTGTGGAGGGACAGCCACGCTGCAATTCCTTCTCCTCCATTTCCCTCTCAGGATTTTGGGCATGCATACACATGTGCCCAGTGTGTTTTAAGCTGCCAGGTATAGGACTTGAACTGTGGTCAACTACATGGGAGTCCAGCAATGTAACTATTATGCCATCTACTGGTCCCTTGTCAGGGAAACTGTCACGAGTTTGAGTTAACAGATTCAATGTAGCCATAAAAACAGGAAAAGTATCATAAATATCATGTAAAAGGAAAAGGTGCACTGAACAGTTTTGGGAAAATCATGAGAGTGGGAGTAATACTGAACTAGCTAAATTAATGTTACAGATAACAATGGATAAACAAGAAGTTAACAATATAAAATGTGCTGAAAATTTCTGTTCTAGGAGTTGGTTGTGAGCTTGTTGGCTCTCAATCACTCCCTGTGCTCAAACACAGCTAAATAAACTGTTTCTCCTTCTAAAAAAAAAAAAAAACAACAAAAAAAAAAACAACATTGTAAGTTTGTAAAATTAAACTACAAAATGCTGTTATATTATATTCACTATGTAGATAGTCACATTGAATAAAATGGATCAAAGTCATTAGATAAAAGCAGATATTCTAAGTTTGCTTTAAAAAAAAAAAGAGAGAGAGAGAGAGGAGATAAGTCCATGGCATGGTGGTCGAGGTAGCTAGATCTCACATAGTAGACTGCACAGTTCAAGCCCCAAACCTGGTGGCTTGGGAAACATCGAAGGTGAATGCATACCCCAGATCCTAAAAGGAGGGAGAAATGGAGGAGAAGATATTGCAGAGTGGCCACCTGCCATGGTGGGGGGAGGGGAGGTAGTTGAGGGAGAGATGATGCTTCTCATCTTCCATCTCTCTCTCTCTCTGGCAAGCACACACATCCTCTGGTGAAAATTTTCTTGAAAATATAATAAAAAGGAAGAATAAGCTATATGCCACTTTGGAGACACACCTAAAATGTAGGTATACAAAACAAGTGAAAATAAAATGATTAGAAATAAATAGTCTAGGCAAATATTAGCCTGAAGAAACCTAATCATAATATCAAATACAACAGATACTAAGGCAAAAAAAATCAGGAAACATTATTAAGGATAGAAGCTTCACTATATCTTCTGGCATCCATGACACTATACTCTTTTGGTTTTATAATGCTTTCTTTCCTGTTGTTTCTCAATGCCTTTTATGGACACTGTGCTTCTGTGACTTCTAAATGTTAAAGCGTTTCAGGTCTTAACCATCTTTAATCTCTTAACTAGATACATGCAGATTCAAGACCTCAAAATAAGTTGCCCATCCCTTTTCTGATAAGTTTATTTTATTTTTCATTCTAATCAACAACGTATGAGGATTTGAATATGGCTGTTTGCATCACTGTCAGCATTTGGTGGTGGTGTTGTTTAAAAACTTAGCCACAGGGGCAGCAGGTGGTGTAGTGATTAAGGCGCTAGACTCCCAAATGTCTGACCACAGTTCAAAACCCAGACCCAGAGGCTTGAAACTTACATTGGGAATGTACATATGTGTGTGCTCAAAATCCCAAGAGGAGTATGGAGGAGAAAGGATTGAGATCTGGCCATCCCCCCCCACCCTGGGGGGAGCGATTTCTCACTTTGTCTCTCCAGCACACACCCGATAGCAAAAATCTCTTAAAGAAACCAAACAAATTTAGTCATTTTAGTAGGAGTATAGCCATATATGATTATGGTTTTAATTTTACATTTCCCTCACGACTAGTGATGTTGAATAATGTTTTGTATGCTTATTAATCACTTTCTTATAAACTGTTCAAATAGCTTTCCCATTTAAAAAAATGGATTGCCTTGTTACCATTAAATTGTAAAAGTACTTTATTTCCCGGGAACCAGTCCTTTATCTGAAAATAATGTGACTAAATTCTCCCAGTCTATGGCTGGCTTATTCATTTTCTTAAAGATATTTTTTGATGAGCATAAGTTTTATTTTTTTATTAAATCTAATTTACTAATCTATTTTTTTCTTCAAAGAGATTTTTGCTATAGGGCACATGTGCTTGCCAGAGAGACAGACAGAAAGTGAGAAATCCCACCCCTCCCCAGGAGATGGCCATGCTGCAATCCCTCCTCCTCTATTCTCCTCTTGGGATTTTGGGCATGACGAGCCTGGTGTGAGTTTCAAGCCACTGGGTCTGGGAACTGAACAGCAGTCAGCCATGTGGAAGTCCAGTGACATAACCATTACTCCATCTACTGATCCCACTAACCTACTTTTTATGGCTAGACAGGTCTGTGTTCTATGAAACTTTGTTTACCTACAAGTCATTAAAACATTCTCATGTTATCGTTTAGGTACCTTATAGGTTTAGCTCTATAATCAATCTAGAATTAATTTTTATATATGCTATGAAATAGGTGTTAAAGTTCATTTTTTTCCATTTCAATATCCAGTTTTTTCTACCATAATTTGTTGAAAAAATTTTCCTTTTCTTATTGTATGCCTTTGGTATCTTTGTTAAAAACAAAATGACTTGAGTCTGTTTCTGAGTTTCCTTTAGATATTAATCGATTTATTGATGCTTATACCAGTATAATGCCTTGATTGTTTCAGATTCAGAGTAAACTTTTCTTCATGAGAAAACACATGCACTCAAGAGAGTAACACTAAAGAGAGTAACACTGTCCACAGGGCATGGCCGCACTCTGGTCGCCGTTCTCCAGTTCTCTCGCACACTAGGATCCCAGGCATGCATGCATACACACGCCAGTCATGTTTTCGGACCAACCAGGCCAGGGACTCAAACTGTGGTCAGCATTTTTCTCCCAGCTTGACAGTCTGGCACAGTACAGACTGCACCATGCAGATACAGGGGAAAAGGCTTGCTGCCTGTATCCATGACTCTCTGCTTACCAGATGTTCAAGCCCAAACAAACCAAGTCTTTCACCAAAGTGTCCTGTCAGCTTTCCCTCCCTACCTCTCATCTCCTGTAAGCGTATCTCAGTTCATCCTACAACTGGCCAGAGATCTTCTGTTAGTCACAGAAATAAGCAACTGTTTTAGCATATTGTCTCAATAGCCAGGACACCAACATTTCCACATGCTTTTTCCAAACTGCATTAAAAAAGACAAAGCATCTGTCTAATCAAGACACTTAGTATCTGCATTTATTTTAGTGGTGACTTTATTTTTTGAGAAAAAATATGGCCAGGTGTGATTGCTTAGATCTAGACCCAAAGTTCAATTCTAAAATTGAACCTTTGTAACCATTACATAAAAAAAAAAAAAAAAAAAAAAAAAAAAAAAAAAAAAAAAAACACTTTAGTTTATCAAACATA
>NW_006159610.1:8380097-8389898 GCF_000334495.1 Tupaia belangeri chinensis | reverse complement strand
ATATAAAAAAAAACTTTTTTAAACAATAAAAAAAAAAAAAAAAAAAAAAAAAAAAAAAAAAAACACTTTAGCTTATCAAGCATACTTCCAAAATGATTTTTGTCATGGAGATTATGAAATAAATCACATCCAAAGGTGTGTAATTACCTGTATTTTGAAAAGGGACCAGGAGATACATACTTGGGGGCAAAGAAAGTAATACTGGTTTTATACCTCCATAGATTCTTCAAGATTCCAACATCCAGCAAGGTCAAATTACAAGGTCATGTATCTTGAGGAAAATTATAATAGGCTTAAAATAATTGCTCCAGGCCCACACTATCAAGAAAACTTTAACATTGTTCATTGCCCACCAACACTTTGTACCAGGCATGTCAGGGGGAATAAATGTGTATCTTAGACCGAGTCAAGAAGATGGATGCTTCTCACATTGGATATTTCAATACTTTGCCATGACGGTTCTTGAAGCTAAAGGATTTTAAGTTTCTTTGTTGTGTCTATTTGCCTTTAATGTGTCTATTTTTAGTTAGAGACCTCTCTAAGAACTCCTCTATTCAGGATTAAAAGTTTCAAGCTTGATCCATGTATTCAAAAACTTCTAACAGGAGGGTAGCACCGCGTAGCACCGTGAGGCTGCTGCCTACCTTTATCAATATCCTATAGGCCAGTAGCAGTAAAATTCAGCTGAGTTCACCTGGCTGGCTGCCACATCACAACAGCCCTGCTCCCACCAACTGCCTCCTGCCTCTAACTTCTAAATGCCAGTTTTAGTCACATTTTCTTTCTTTTCTTTAAATAATTATTTTATTTTATTCATTGATGTTATTTTACTTTTTTAAATTTCATTGAGGTTGACCAGAGAGAGAAAAGGAAAGTGAGAAGGCAAGCCGCCAGGTCTGAGACTCAAACCACTGTTATCCATGTGAGAGTCCAGCCGCCTTAACCACCACGCCACCTGCCAGCTCCAACAACATTTCCTCTTCATTTGAAAAATCGTTGGGCCTCGTCTCAACCAGAAAGATCCACTGCACTTATGTTCAAAATGTATTAAACAACATGAAATGCAAAATTGTAGAATATTCAGTAATCTCATTAAAGCAACAGTATGGAGCTGGCAGGTGCTGTGATAGTTAAGGTGCTAAACTCCCACAAGGCCAACCATGGTTCAAGTTCTAGACCTGGTGGCTTGCATTCTCACTTTCCCTTTCTCTCTCGCTCTATGTCTCTCTGGTCAAATGTTAAAAAAATAACAATAATAAATAAAATAAAATTGATAATTCTTTTTTTAATATATTATTTAACTTTATTTATTTATTTTATTTTGATTAGAGATGAACAGAGTGAGAGCAAGAGAGAGAGAGAGAGAGAAAGTAAGAAAGCAAGTCGGCAGGTCCGGGACTCAAACGGTGGTCGGTGGTCAGCCATGTGGGAGTCCAGTGTCCTTAATCACCAGGCCACCTGCCAGCCCCTAAATTAATAATTAAAAAAAAAAAAGCAACAGTGTTCCTGGCTCCTGAATTTTCTAATCTCTAACTTTTTTCACTATTTTAGCAACTAATAACTTTCCTACAGAGTGAAGGATTGACCTGTACAAAATCAGGCAGGATACATTTATATTCATGCAAGAGAATTTCTTTTATGAAAACTGCCATCCATAAAACCACACTAATCTTGATTAGTATGAGGGAGATGTGATAAAGTGTCTAGATAATAAGAACATTTGCCTCCCAAAGCCATTATGTTACTTTAATTAACTCGATATATAAACTGTGATCACCATATATACTTGGAACTAAGTCAGATGTATTTATTAAAATGTTAAAGTAACATTTGGCTTACAGTATCTAATAGAGAGTTATTAAAATAAAAGTGAAGGGAAATGATCACGTCAAATGCTGAAGGTATAACTTAAGACCCAGATGCAAAAGCAAAGTAATAAATGAGAGAATTTTTGTTTGCCATTTTTTTAGGTTTTTGTCATAAGATGCATACACTTGCTGGAGAGAGACAGTGAGAGGGAAAGCGAGAAATCACCTCTGAAGCCACAATACCTTCTTTTCCTGTTGGGATTTTGGGCATGCATACACATGCACCCAGCATGATTTTCAAGCTTCTGAGTCTGGGGCTCAAACCACAGTAGGTCATATGGAAGTCCGGCACATTAACCATCATGCCGCCTGTTGGCCCCTACATAAAAGAGTTTAAAGAGAGAAAAACCCATACTTCCCTTCAGCAGAGGACACCTAATGTGAAAAAAGTGTGAGTTGAAGAGATCAACATTTACCAATCTGTCATTGGAAAAACACCGAAATAGCTCAATGCAAACACTAAAAATGATCACAGGGATCAAAGCAAATATTTTGGTTATATGTGCAACAGTGAACAAAGTATAGAGTTTGTATTTTTCTTTTTTTTAATAATTATTTATTTTATTTATTCATTCATTTATTTTTTAGTTTGATCAGAGAGAGACAGAGGGTGAGAGTGAGAGAGAGAGGAAGTGAGAAAGCAAGCCACCAGATTCAGGACTTGAACCCTGGTCGGCCATGTGGGAGTGTCCAGCGCCTTCACCACCACGCCACCTGCTGGTCCCCAGTATTTTTCTTTAAATAAGAAAGTCAAAAGGTGGTGTTAAAGATTGGGATTATAAAAAACAAAAGCAGCGGGACAGCTGTTGAAGCAGAAAGCGGGGCAACAGAGTTTGTCAGGACTTGCTGACTTTGCAGTTTTTACGAAATATTTGGGTGCAGACATCTTAGTTGGATACAGAAGGCTGAGGCCTGGCAGAGCTGTCTAGACTGGGATTCATATTTAGAAGTCATTAGTGTAAATAAAACCAAAAGAATAGATGAGAGGGTAAAAGGAATTCTACAATGAACTGCTTGAGTCTCTCTAAATCCTACATTGAAATCATAACCCCCAATATGATAATATTGGTAAGTGGCCTAGCCTTTGAGGGGTCAGAGGGCAGAGCCCTCATGAATAATGAAATTAATGCCCTTAAAGAAAGGGACCAGGGAACTCTGTTTTTTTTTTTTTCCTTCAAGAGTTTTTTGCTAGCTGTTGCCACCTGGCAATCTGCCTGTCCAAAGCCATTTTTGGGTGTACTTCCTTTCTTTCCTTTCCTCTCGTTCCTATTAAACCTTCCTTTCTACCTACTTCATTCGTGGTTGCGGATTTCATTTTGCGCCTAGGGACAGATCTCTAATTTTAGAGACAGACAAAAGTGAGAAATCACCCCCCACCCAGCAGGGATGATCACACCATTATCCCTTCTCCTCCATTCTCCTCGTGGGATCTTGGGCATGCATGTACATGTGTCTGGCGTAGGGTTTGTGTGTGTGTGTTTTTAAAGAATTATTTATTTATTTAATTCCATTATTATTATTATTTTCTAATTTGACCAGAGAGAGAGAACGGGAAAGCGAGAAAGCAAGCGGCCAGGTCCGGCACTCAAGCCACAATCAGCTATGTGGGAATCCAGTGCCTTTAACCACAACGCCACCTGCTACACCACTCCCCCGCCCTGTGTGAATTTTAAGCCACTGGATCTGGGTCTTGAACCACAGTTGACTATGTGAGAGTCCACCAAGTCCAACGACATAACCTTTATGCCATCTTCTGGTGGTCCCAAGGACCAGGGAACTCTTATGTTCTCTTTCTGTGAGGGTACAACGAGAAGTGGGCAATCTCTAACTCAGAAAGGGCCCTCACCAGAAACTGAGCATGCTGGCCCATAATCTCAGACTTCCAGCTTCCCAAAGTGTGAGAACTAAGTTTCTGCTGTCTATAAGCCACCCAGGCCATGGTACTCAGCTATAGCAGCCTGCCTCACTAAGACGGGATAAGGCTAAATCGCATGAGAAAAGAAGCAGAGGACAGAGCCTGGGTTATGCTGACAGTTAAACTGCAAATGGCCAAACGTGACTCCAAAAGGAAACCAAGGAAGAACAGACTTTAAGCTGAGAATTAGGGGTGTGTAAAGTCATGAAAGCTAAGGCAATAGAGATTATTGAGAAAAAGGAAGCAGCCAACAGCATCAAATGTTAGGAAAGCAGAACAACACCATGAGGTAGGAAAGGAGGTTAAGAACCAACAGAAACACACAGAGATTGTATCTGTAGCTGGAACTACAGAGTTTACATCTTAAAACCTCTATTTTCTCTGTAAAGTGAAAAGCAAGATCTCATAGAACAATGTCCACATCTAAGAATTAAAAACAAAAGCAAAACAGATTTGAAATTTGGCATCATAGATATCAAACACCAAAAATAGGAGAAGTTGTGATGTCTATAAAAGGGGGTACTATCAGAGATCTGCTCTTTAACTGAGTACTGTATTCAAAGCTCTCCCATAGCAATGCTAAGTGGTAAAGAAACAGAAAAAAAATCTAAGACTTGCTATTTTTCGGATTATATAAAACCCTAGCATCATGTCTGGCACACAATAAATATGAAGGGATTTCAAAAGTTCATAGAAAAATGGAATTAAAGTATGAGTTTATTTTGGTGCCCCCCCAAAAAATGTTGAAACCCAGGGGTCAGCAAGTGGTGTGGGGTTAAAGTGTTGGACTCTCACATGGCCAACCACAGATGGAGGTCCAGACCTGCAGCTTGAAAATCATGCTGAGTACATGTGCATGCATGCCCAAAATTGTAAGAGAAGAATGGAGGAGAAAGGATTGTGGTGCAGCCATTCCCCCGGGTGGTGATTTCTCACTTTCCCTCACTCTGTTTCTTTCCAGTGAGTACACATGTGCTATGGAATAAAACCTAAACAAACAAACAAAATGTTGAGGTCTATACATAGTTTTTCATAATATGCATTTTTCATACACTTATTTTTAAAAATTCATCTCTTCCATAAGAGAGAGAAACAGAGGCACCAGCAGTGGGCATAATGGTTTGTCACCAGACTCCCACGTAGTCGACCGCAGTTGGAGTCCCGGACCTAGTGGCTCAAACTCACACCAGGCGCGTGTGCATGCGTGTTTGTGTGCCCAAGATCCCGAGAGGAGAATGGAGGAGAAAGGGCTGCAGCGTGGACATCCCCTCTGTCTTTCTGGCGAGCGCATGTGCCCTATAGCAAAAATTTCTCAAAAGAAAAAATAAAAATAGAGCGAGAGAAACAGAGAGAGACAGAGTGACAGCGCCCTTTACAGTGTCTTGTTGCCACAATCAATCCCTCAACTTCAGTCAACCCTGGATCATGGGCATGCCTGGAATAATCAGGGAAGCCTCCAGATATGAATCCAGAACCTTCCCATGTGAGTCAGCCTCAGAGAGCATAGTGTTTTACCACTGTACCACCAGCTCATCCCCTCCTTGACCTTTTCAATACTCCTCATATTTACTGAATGAATAAATGAAGAAATGGAACTAGGGGATATCATAAAATTATTTTAAGAAAATACTAGGTCAGATTCTGCTGCAAATGTTTATAATTAAAAAGGTGGGGCTAGAGGCCAGCTGGTGGCATGGTGGTTAAGGTGCTGGACTACTGCATGGCCAACCACAGGTCGAGTTCCAGACCCAGTGGCTTGAAAATCAAGCTGGATGCATGTGCGTGTATGCCCAAAATTCCAAGAGGAGAATGGAGGAGAAGGGATTGTGGCATGGCCATCCCCTCTGGGGGCAATTTCTCATTTTCCCTCTGTCTGTCTCTCTCTGGTGAGCACATGCATCCTATGGCAAAAACCTAAGGAAAAAAAAAAAAGGTGGGGCTAGCTGGTGATGTGGAGGTTGAGGCAGCTGGGGCCTAAACAGCCAACTGTGCAATTTGAGTCCCAGATCTAGCAGCTTTTAAAACAGATGCATGTGCAAGCAAGTCCAAAGACCCAAAAATAAAAATGGAGAATGAATTGCAGCCTGGCTAGATCCATGGGGGGATGTGCTTTCTCATTTTATCACTCACTCTCTCTGGCAAGTGCACACAACCTCTAGCAAATAAAATAACAACAATAATAATTAGTTTGCATTTCAAATACATACTTAGAACAATATACCGATACTTAACATATGGGAAAATTCCTGATAGGTAGAGATACATTACAGAGTCTTGTTAAAACCTGAATGAGTGGGACCAGCAGATGACATAGTGCTATGCACTGGACTGCCAAATAGTCAACCACTAGACTAGCAGCTTGAGACTCATGCTGGGTGCGTGTGTGTGCATGCCCAGGATCTTGAGAGAAGGATGGAGGAGAAGGGACTGCTGCATGGCCATCTCCCTTGACGGGTGATTTCTCCCTTTCTGTCTCTCTGGCAAGTGCATGACCCCTATAACAAAAATCTTTCTGGGGGAAAAAAAAACCTGAATGAGACCTGACAAAAATTTTGTAGCCTCTTACTGTCTATGAATCATAATGCAAAAAGGTTTAATTCCAAAGTATCCTAAAATAAAAAGCATAGAAATCAGTTTGTCAAGAATAAACCTTAGGTAGATAATGCAAGAAGAATTTAACAGTAAGAGTAATAGATTCTCAAGCTATTAATCGCTGGAAAGAAATATTCCTTTAGAAATTCATCTCAATATTTTTATTACTAGAGTATGTATTATTTTTATATTTAAAAAGTCCTCCTCTGGCTGTTGTTGAAAAAACTGTAAATGTACATCAAAGTATAAAGGACAGTATTACAATGAATAAATCCCCATCTAGATTCTCCAATTGTTAATATTTGTTACCTTTTCTTTATTTCTATCGCCATTCTTCTCAACCATTTTAAGTTAAGCTAAAAATAGGACCAGAAGATGGTTGTTATGTTGCTGGACTCCTACATAATTGACACGGTTTGAATCTCAGACCCGGCAGGTTAAAACTCATGCTGAGCATGTGTGCGTGCATGCCCAAAATCCCAAGAGGAAAATGGAGGAGAAGGGATTGCAGTATGGCTATCCCCTTAGAGAGTAATTTCTCACTTTCTGTATCTGTCTCCCTCTCTCTCTCTGGTAAGTGCACACACCCTATAGCAAAAATCCCTATAAATAAATAAATAAATAAAGGTGAAAACACAATATTCCATCCCTAAATACTTCATCATTTGTTTCATTAAAATAAGGATACTAACATCAATGAACACAAATTCAAAATAATCACTTGATAGCTAGTCCATATTTAAATTTATCCAGTTGTCCTAAAAATATCTATTTTTGAATCCATGAGTTAAGCTTCATGTACTGTATTTTGTTCTTATAGCTCTTTAATCTATTTTTATAGAATCATTTACATTTATTTATTTATTTATTTATTTATTTATTTATTTTTAATTTGACCAAATACTGACTAGAATATATTTTTAGGACAAAATGAAGTACAAATAAATCTTTAATTTTATTTAGGAGGCTTGTAATTGACAGTGGAATTTGTTTTGTTTCTACAACAATTCTGTATTGATTGTGCAATAGAACCAATGAGTGAATTGCTGTTGGTAATCAGGGTTCTTGCTCTGGGAAGCTGAAGAGGAACTCTGTGGCCTTGGATTTTAATCTGAGGTAGCAGTATGAACATGTATATGGGAACATGTACACACACACACATACACATACATACATATATATATACATACACACACACACACACACATAAATATGCACATATATATATATATATGTGTGTGCTAGCCAACTGTCAGACCAGTTGGCTCCTTCTGAGATGACCGAGTCTTTAAGAATGTCCTTGCTCTCTAGTATGCCAAGGCTCATCCTGTGGAGGCTCAATTTATACATTTCCTGCCCCAGATTTGGAAGGGCCATTTCTCAAAGGAGCTCTGGTTACTTTGAGTGGAGAGCAGCATTTCAGAATCAAAATCCAGACGCCAGGTATGTTTATTGTTACCTCTCGGCACATCTTTCAATGGGCAGATAAAAAGAAAAAAAAAGAATATATATGTATATATATGCATATATATATCTATATATGCATATATATATGTATGTGTGTGTACATGTTCCCATATACATGTTCATACTGCTACCTCAGATTAAAATCCAAGCCCACAGAGTTCCTCTTCAGCTTCCCATAGCAAGAACCCTGATTACCAACATATATATGTGTGTGTGTGTGTGTGTGTGTGTGTGTGTGTGTATGTGTGTGTGTGTGTGTGTGTATTCATTGGTTCTACTGCATAGTCAATACAGAATTGTTGTAGAAACAAAACAAATTCCACGTCAATAACAAACCTCCTAAATAAAATTAAAGATTTATTTGTACTTCATTTTGTCCTGAAAATACATTCTAGTCAGTATTTGGTCAGAAGAGGAAATAGCAGGAAATGTCATTTATTATAGAGATTTTATCTTTATACAATTTTGGTTAAACTGATCACAGGATTTTTTTTTTTTCCTGCAGGGCATGTGCACTCTCCAGAGAGAAAAATCACCCCCTGGGTGGTATGTCCAAGCCACAATTCCTTCTCCACTCTCCTCTCAGAATTTTGGGCACATACACACACACACACCCAGTGTGTTTTTCAAGCCACCAGATCTGGGACTCCAACCACACAATCAGCCATGTGGGATCCAGCTGCCTTAACCTCAGTACCACTTGCTAGCTGGCAGCTGGTGTTTTTCTGTCTGCTGTTGGAACCTGAAATCCTCAGAGCAGGGCCATACCAGTAGCCTGGTGACGAAGGGAGCCAGATCCCCAACAGCTGACCCTGGTATGAATCCTGGTTCTGGAGGCTTGAATAGCATGCTGGGCATGCATGAGCAAATGCCCCAAATCCTGACAGGATGGAGAAATAGAGAATAGACTGTGGAATGATCATGCCCCATTTGGGGGTGCTTACTCCTTCCCCTCTCTGTTTCTATCTGGCTAGCACATGTGCCCTTTGGCAATTAAAAACTAAAATAATCCTCAGAGCAGACAGGCAGAAAGGAAAGATGGTGGTGAATGAAGAAACAAGCCTACAAGTAAAATCTGAGAGGCTTAGCTAGAACCACTGAGGAGGGAATGCAACAGAGAGACAGGCTCCCCCTATCTCAAATTCTCATCTCTTCTTCCACATTAGGGATCCTGGAGAAGCTGGCACCCCTCACCACAGAATTAAACGTGCATCCCACTGCAATGGCAGCAGTTTTGGCATTTCTGGTTTACAGAGAAGAGCCCTAAGTGTAACCCTCCCAGTTGCATTTCTTGTAGCCTTGGTGAAGAGTGTTTGCTCTAGACATTTCCAGGGAAAATAGATTTAAGGAGAGGCTGAGAGGTCCTACTTGACCTCTGGGACGTCCAGGAAAGAACTGTAGTTTAAATCTACATTCAGTCAAGGGGCCAGCAGGTGGTGTGGTGCTTAAAGACACTGGATTCCTACATGGTCAGACCGCAGTTGGATTCCTGGGCCTGGCGGCTTACTTTCTTGTTTTTCCTTTCTCTCTCTCTGTGTCTCTGTCTGGTAAAATTAAAAATAATAGTAACAAACAGAATTAAATAAATAAGTAATTCTTTTAAAAAAAAAAACTACATGGGTTGGCAGGTGGCATGGTGACCAAGGGTGCTGGACTCCCACATGGCCGGCTGCAGTTGAAGTCCCAGACCTGGTAGCTTGCTTTTTCACTTTCCATTTCTTTCTCTCTCTACCCTTCTCTGGTCAAATAAAATAAATAAATAAATAAATAAATAAATAAATAAATTATTATTATTTTTGAGAGGTACTATAGGGTGCGTGCGCTCGCCAGACAGGCAGAGAGAGACATAGAGATAGAAAGCGAGAAATCACCCCCCAGGGGGGATGGCCACGCTACAATCCCTTCTCCTCCATTCTCCTCTCAGAATCCTGGGCATGCACGCACATGCACCGGCGTGAG
>NW_006159610.1:8353603-8361972 GCF_000334495.1 Tupaia belangeri chinensis | reverse complement strand
AAATAAATAAATAAATAAATAAATAAATAAATAAATTATTATTATTTTTGAGAGGTTTTGACTATAGGGTGCGTGCGCTCGCCAGACAGGCAGAGAGAGACATAGAGATAGAAAGCGAGAAATCACCCCCCAGGGGGGATGGCCACGCTACAATCCCTTCTCCTCCATTCTCCTCTCAGAATCCTGGGCATGCACGCACATGCACCGGCGTGAGTTTAAGCCACCGGGTCCGGGACTCGAACCGCGGTCGACTACGTGGGAGTTCAGCGACACAGCCATTACGCTAACTGCTGGTCCCAATTAATTAATTCTTTAAAAAAATCTACATAGTCAGAAAATTACATTTAAAAACTACTTGAATCAATTTAAAAGCTACTTGAATTGGTTTTCTCTGTGCAATTATGTTGTTATTTTGATATATAATTAGGTTCACTTGTTTAGATTGTAGATTTTACACTTATTTACATGTTTCATAAATTAAAATGATATTAAAATACATACTCAGAGAAGTCTCACTTATGCCTTCTCCCCTCCACTCTGTCCTTACCTATCCCTTAGCGGTTACTGTGTTCATAATATAGGCAAATATGTAAGACTACAAAGACTTTCCTCACTTTTGCCAAAAGGTAACATACAGTATACAGTCTACTGTATCTTCAATAAAAGCAAACTTTAAACATTTTAACATAAAAAGCCCAGAAAGAATAATCTAAAGAACTCTATATCTAATTAAAATAACCGAGAGGATAAGCAAGATGTTACAAGATAAAATGAGATTCTGTTATAAATATCTCATGTTACATTTAAGAAATATAATAACTAAAACATTTCATGCATCTAGAAGTAAGGTCTTTAAGAAAGTCTGGGAAATACAAGCTAGCAGTAGGGAAGATTTCAACAATGAAAAGACTGAAAGTCTAGACTTACTATAATAGCATTTTATTAAAACACAACGGGGGGGTAGGTAGCACGGTGGTTAAGGTGCTGGACTCCCACATTGTCGACTATGGTTTGAGTCCCAGACATGGTGGCCTGCCTTCTCACAACCCCTATTTCTCTGTGGTCATATTAAAAGTACTACTAATAATAAACATTAAATTAAATAATCCTTACACATACACACACAGGGTTTTTTCTGATCACAACTTTTATATGTACCAATAATGGATGGGGTTGCTTACATGATCTTTGATTGTATTAACAGAAGAATGGTCCCTAGGTTACTGCAATTAAATATATTCTAGAGGCCAGAAGGTGGCATGGTGGTTAAGGTGCTGGATCCCCATGGTCAACTGTGAGGTTCAAGTCCTGAGCCCAGAGGCTTAAAATACATGCTGGGCATACATGTATGTGTGCCCCAAATCCAAGAATGGAAGAGAAGGGATTGCAGTGTGGCCATATTCCTAAGGGAGGCAAGGAATTTCTCATTTTCCCTCGCTATCTCTCTCTCCTGCCAGCACACATCCCCCTAGGGCAAAAATCTAAAAAAAGAAAAAAAAATCTAATTATATTCTTTATTGGTTAGATAAAACCTGGACTTTTTTTTAATAAAGAGTCATTTTATTTTATTATTACTATTATTTTCCAGTTTGATCAGAGAGACAGAGAAAGAGAGGGAGGGAAAGTGAGAAAGTTAAGCCACCAGGTCCAGGACTTGAAACGCAGGTGGTCATGTAGGAGTCCAGCACCTTTAACCACCACACCAACTGCCCGCCCCATGTCTGGACTATGGTTTTTTTTTTTTTTTTTTTTGCAGAGGTTTTTGCTATAGGGCGCATGCGCTCACCAGACAGACAGAGAGAGACAAGAGAGGTAGAAAGCGAGAATTCACCTCCCAGGGGGGGATGGCCACGCCGCAATCCCTTCTCCTCCATTCTCCTCTCGGGGTCTTGGGCATGCATGCACACACGCCCGGCGTGAGTTTTAAGTCACTGGGTCCAGGACGCGAACCGCGGTCGACTATGTGGGAGTCCAGCGACATAGCCATTATGCTGTTGGTCCCTGTACTACATTTTAATAGAAAAATTTAAGAGTATACAGGGGACCAGCAGGTGGCATCGTGGTTCGTACCCTGGACGACCACATGGCCAACTGCAGTTCCAGTGCCAGACCTGGTGGCTTGCTTTCTATCTTTCTCTTTCTATTATCTGTTTCTCTAGTGAGTGAATGTGCCCTATAACAAATTAAAATAACAGTAATAATAATAAATAAAATTCAATACATAATTATCTCTCTTTTTGGAGAGATTTTTGCTATAGGGCATGTGTGCTCGCCAAAAAGACAGAGAGACAGAAAGCAAGAAATCACCCCCAGGGGGGATGGCCATGCCGCAATCTCTTCTCCTCCATTCTCCTCTTTGGATCTTGGGCACGCACGCACACACGCCCAGCGTGAGTTTAAGCCACTGGGTCCGGGACATGAACTGCGGTTGACTATGTGGGAGTCCAGCGACATAGCCATTATACCAACTGCAGGTCCCAAAATAAATAATTCTTAAAGAGTATACAGGAATAAAATGCTTTGAGGAGAGAACTAAAGGAAATAGAACTCCCTTCAAATATTTGAAACAGGCCCAGACACAGTAGTACAGGTGAGAGGGTGCCACTGCACAATGGCTGAGGCCACATGGAGGCCTGTGCTCAGCTTCTGGCCCAAATCTAAACAGCTCAGGCCTGTGGTCCTAGTTAAATGGGAGCCTAGGACAGGATAATCACAACACGACAAGACTCTGTCAAGAAACACTTGTGGGGACCAGCAGGTGGCGTGGTGGTTAAGGTGCTGGACACTCCCACATGGCCAACCATGGTTTGAATACCAGACCTGGTGGCTTGCTTTCTCACTTTCTCTCTCTCTCTCTTTCTCTCTCTCTCTGGTCAAATTAAAATAAATGAATGAATAAATAAAAATTAAATAATTAATTTTTTTTTAAAAAAAGAAACATCATATTTTTCTTTACTGGGTTCCACATGACCAATTCCCAGGTTCAAGTCCTAGATCCAGTGGCTTTTAAATAATACGGGGGGGGTGTGCATGGCGACATGCCCACAATCCCAAGAGGAGAAAGGAGAAGAAGGGATTGTGGCATGGCCATCCCTACTGAGAGGGTGATTTCTCTCTTTTTCTCTCTCTCTCTCTTTTTTCTTCTCTGTCTCTCTGGCAAGCACACGTATCCTGTACAAAAAAAAAAAAAAATCAAACTTAACAAAAGAAAATATGAAACTGTGATCAGCTACACATCATTAAGCCTGTTTGGAGCCATAGAAAATATGGAGTTATGGAAAAATCACACAGGGTGTGTGTGTGTGCAAGTTAAAAATCCTGAGAGACTGGAGGAGAAGGGAATGTAACAATGGCCATCTCCCCTGGGTGGGGATTTCTCACTGCCCCTCTGTCTCTCTCTGGCAAGCACACATGACCTGTGGCAAAAATAAAACTTAAAAAAAAAAAGATAATATTGCTTTGATGCCCACATGTCACACAACACCACAAAAGGGAGGTGTTTATTTTCTGCTCAGAACACAAACTAGCTTGGCTTAGCAAATGCTCCAGGAACACTATGTTGTGTAGAATTTCAACACATCAACACTGCCTATGGCAGCACTGAGATTTGGGAGAAATGCCCAATAGGAACCAGTTAGGCTGTGTCTAATAGCAATGGACCTACATCTATTTTTGCATGCAGTGGAGACTTCAGAAGTAGAAAAAGAAGGTAAGGTTTATTCATTAGCATACTGAAATACCTCTAAGTGATTCTCAGTAGTAAAAGAGAGAATCTGACTGAGTGTACAGTTCTCTTGAGAGAAGGTAAGGGTGAGTGGCCAGTTCTACAGAGAAGCCAGTTCATTATTCTAACCATGATCTGTGGTGGTTTTAAGACATGTCTGTAAGTTCTTGGACACTTCAACTGAGAGGTGGGATCTATAGCTCATCTACTTGAATTTGATCCAGACTTAGTGGCTTAGCTTTAAACAATAAAATGCAGCAGATATGATGCTTTGTGACTTTGCAGGATGGAAAATAAAATGCAATACTGCTTTTGCCTTGTCTACTAGGACCCTAGCATTTCAAGCCCTGAGCTGCCCTGTAAGAAGTCTGACTTCCTTAAGGCAGCCATTCTAGAAAGAAGATAAAGCCACATGAACAGAGTATGTTTAGGTATTCTAACCCACTGTTTCAGCTGAAGTCCCAGTTTCAACTGCCAGCTATGTCAGTAAATACGCTTCCAGAAGATTCCCATCACCAACTATTGAGAGTCTCCCAGCATTGAATCTTCCCAGCTGAGGCTTAGATATCACAGAACAGAGATAAAGTGTCCTTGCTATGCATGATCTGAACTATTATTTTTTAGGTTTTTGCCACAGAGTGTGTGAGCTTGCAGAAGAGAGACAGAGAGGAAAAGAAATCACACCCCGGGAGAAGGCCATGCTGCAATCCCTTTTTCTCCATTATACTTTTGGAACTTTGGGCATGCTTGCACACACTCCCAGCATGATTTTCAAGTCACCAGGTCCGAGACTTGAACGGTGGTCAGCCATGTGAGAATCCAGCACCTTAACTACCACAGCCAGGTGGCTGGCCCCACCTGGTCTGAATTCTGAGAGGGTAATGTTATACTTTGCAAAGGTTAAAAACTATAATGTTTAATCCACACAATGATACCATTAGGTAGCCTGGACTGTCATTATTGTTGCATTCATTTTATAGATTAAAAAAGACCAAACCCACAAACAAGGATTTAAACTTACCTGCTTTGAGATTATATAGGCTGACACTAAGAGCTTGATCTTTAGACTCCAAAGTTTATGCTTTCTCTGTTGTTTCTCGTCTAAATACTGTGGGAGTTCAGAATGGCCTAAGGAAATCAAACAGGATATCTATCCAAAAATTGAAGACAAAGTCTGAAAATGTTAAGTGAATGTAAATTAACAATAATGAATCAATATTAAATGAATGAGATTAGCCATCCTGTGTAAAAATAATCATGTAAAATATAGCCTACAGATTAATACTGATGAATAAGACTGTAATTTATTTAAAATAGAACCAATGGGAGGGCCAGCAGGTGGCATGGTGATTAAGGGCAGTAGACTCCTACATGCTGACCAAGGTTCAAGTCTTGGACCTGGTGGCTTGCTTTCTCACTTTTCTCTCTTTCTCCTCACTCTGGTCAAAATAAAATAAATAAATAAATTTAAATAAAATAATTATTTAAAAATATAGCACCAATGGAAAATATACTTTTTTTTGGAGAGGTTTTGGCTATAGGGTGCATGTGCTTGCCAGAAAGACAGAGAGAGAGAGACAGAGGGACAGAGAGACAGAAAGCGAGAAATCACCCCCCACGGGGGATGGCCACGCTGCAATCCCTTCTCCTCCATTCTCCTCAGGATCTTGGGCACGCACGGGCACGCACGTGCACGCACCCGGCGTGAGTTTAAGCCACCGGGTCCAGGACTCAAACTGTGATCCACTATATGGGAGTCCAGCGACATAGCCATTACACCAAAAGCCATTACACAAACTGCCAGTCCCCTAAAATACTGAGGACTTTTAATGTTGTAAATACTTATAAAATTTTAGGGGAATTAAAAAAATGAAATATGACAGTTATACTAGAGAATTATCTACATTTTCTACAAGAGAATATAAAAACCCTGCCTGTTGTATTTTTGATGGAGTCAAGAAGAAAGGGTACCATAATCTGGAGATGGTTCTATTTTGGTCTACTTAGAAGGATATCCTGGGGTCAGCAGGTGGCGTGGTGGTTAAGGCACTGGACTCTCACATGGCTGACCATGGTTTGGGCCCAGGACCTGGCAGCTAGCTTTCTCACTTTCTCCCCACTCTCTCTGGTGAGTGCATGTGCCCTGTAGCAAATAAAAATGATGATAACTAAGTAAGTAATTCTTTCACAAAAATAAAAACTAAACAAAAAGAACAGCCTTACCCCGGGCGCGTGTGCGTGCGTGCCCAAGATCCCGAGAGGAGAATGGAGGAGAAGGGATTGCGGCGTGACCATCCCCCCTGGGGGGTGATTTCTCGCTTTCTGTCTCTATGTCTCTCTCTGTCTGTCTGGCGAGCGCACGCGCCCTACAGTGAAAATCTCTCCAAAAAAAAAAAAAAAAAAGAACAGCCTTACCATTAAGGTTGCTTCAGACTAGTACAGCTTGATGGTATTATCCCTTGTGATAATCTTCACTTACTCTACATTTGCCATCTTTTAAACTTAGTTTAAAAAAAAAAAACTCTACTTGGAAGAGAATGTAGAGAATGTACAGTGAAGTTGACAAACCATACCATACTCATTCGATAGACTATTTTTCAGTGTAGAGGAATGTCAGTATTCTGATTCATCAAGTAGCCTCTTAGAATCACCACTACCTGAGAATAACAATCACTAGCTCCCAGGCTCATGTCAGTCTTTACAACATGCAGTCCATGCAACATTCTGCTTCAGGAGTCAGCTTTTTTATTTTTTTGGAGAGGTTTTCGCTACAGGGCGCATGCGCTCTCCAGGCAGAGAGAGACAGAGAGACAGGAAGTGAGAAATCACCCCCCAAGAGGGGATGGTCACACCACAATCCCTTCTCCACCATTCTCCTCTTGGGATCCTGAGCATGCACACACACGCGCCCGGTGTGAGTTTTAAGCCACCGGGTCCGGGACACGAACCATGGTCGACTACGTGGGAGTCCAGCGGCATAGCCATTAAGCTAACTGCTGGTTCCCAGCTTTTTTTTTTTTAAGAGGGATTTTCTTTTTGCTATAGGGTGTGTGTGCACTTGCCAGAGATAGAGAGACAGCGAGAAATCACTACCCCCCAGGGTCAGGGGTGGCCACGTTGCAAAGGTGTGAGTTTTAAACCACCTGGTCTGGGACTCGAACTACAGATGACTAGTGGGAGTCCAGTGATGTAACCATTATGCCATCTGCTGATCCCAGCAGGACAGCTTTCCATCTCTCAACTTATCCTAAATGAAGTATAATAAAGAGGTCACTGTGGTGATTCCTCCTTCTCTCCTGGCAAAGAACAGTAAAAAGGCAGAGTCCACTCAAGCTTTATGTGACTCCATGTTTAGGTTACTTTGGGGATTAAATACATACTTCGTGAGCTCACAGTAACTTCTGTGTTTCTCAGTCCTGTTTCTCCCTTCCTTGAAACTGTCTTTTCCAATGATTACCTTTCCTTTTTTTCAATTTAGGTTTTTGCTGTATGGTGCATGCATTTGCCCAGAGAGACAGAGAGGAAAAGAGAAATCACACAGAAGAGGGGTTGGCCACACTGCAATCCTTTCTCCTCCATTCTCCTCTTCAGACTTTGGGCACGGGCAAGTAATGATTTTCAAGCTGCCAGGTCTGGGACTTGAACTCTGGTCATATGTGTGAGAATCCAGCGCCTTAAACACCATGTCACCTGCTGGACCCTGCCTTTCTTTTTAAGATAAATGTATTTTTAATATTGAATTGGGGTTTAATTCCATACTGTAATTGGACTTCTCAAAGAGAATTTATCTTTCCTCTCCCAACTGTATCATGCATATTTTGCCCAGAAAATGACTCGTAATATTGTTTGTGAAAGACACAAAATATGTAAAACACTTTGAATGATTTTCTCTGAAATAAAAATGATTTCCTTTTGACACTTCACTTGTCTAGAATGCTCTGTGCCTTGTACAGGCCAGGCCTCGGTGCTTGGAAAGTGCTCAACTGGTATTCGTTAAATGAATGAACCTGGAAAACGAAAACTACACTAAAAGCAAACATTTTATTCCTCAACAATGGGGAGGGAAAAAAAGCTTTTAGACTTCCATTTAGACGCCTTTAAAGACCAGATGCTCTAATGAAAAGGATGCAAGCACCACGCTGCTAATTTGGCTGTTCCTGAATATACCTGTATGGAAGTCGGCTCGGCTGTTTCAGCCTTGGGGCGTCAGGCTCATTTTTCGGATGCGGAGACACTGGCGGTAATGGAAATAAGTACAATGGTATGGGCTTCCCCGCCTTCCTCCCTCTAGGATTTCGGCTGGCTCTCTCGAACACCACTCCTGCTCTTCTAGTAAAAGGCCACGTTACGGAACAGGCGAACGACTAGAGGGGAAGAAAGTAGGAAACGGGAGCCATGGAAACGGCGCAGCGGAAGAAATGTGTGAGCGCGACAGGGTGCGCGAAAGGGCTGGGGAAGGAACCCACCCCTGACGACGGCGCGAGGGCGCTCCTCGAATGACGTCACGCACTCGGGGTGACGTCACGACCGTGACTCGCGGGTGACGCCGTTGCCGCGGCGACTTCTAGTCGTCTCCGCCCCCTTCCCCCGCCCCCCAGCCTAGCGTCCTTCCCCCAATCCCCTCAGGCTCGGCTGCGCCCGGGGC